>NW_019384771.1:718576-797736 GCF_000671375.1 Centruroides sculpturatus
TCTTAGTTGTTCCGTGTGTTGGGTGGTGCGAATAACATGCGCTTCATCGAAGAAAGGTGTGATGTCCGAGTTTGTCGCATACGTAGATAGGGCCGTCGTACACTTATTATGTTCGATGTCTGATTTATGTTCTTTTAATCTTGTGGCCAATGAACGCTTGGTGGATCCGATATACACTAAAGGTCTATCCCATCTGTTATCTTTTAATGGAATACTGTATATCCCTGGCAGCCTATTTGGGTCTGAATTGTCCTTCCCGTTCCTTAATAAACTGTAAATGGTTGGGTTTCTTTTGTATGCAATATTAATTCCTTTTATTTTTGCAATTTTTTCGTACATTGCCTTTAGATGCGGGTTATACGTTATTGGTACCCTCTGTACGCTATCTTCATTTCCATTATTTAGTACCTCTACCTTTTCTTCTGCACCATTCTGCAAATGCCGGTGCTGCTTACATAAACCTTTTATCATATTGTTGTAACCATGCTCTTTAGCTATCTTCCTAATGTAATTTAATTCTCGTTGGAGGGCTTGGGAGGTGGAAGAATGTGTATATGCTCTTTCTACTAATGCTCTAAACGCCGCTATCTTGTAAGAAAATGGGTCACAAGATTCATAAGGTATATACGTTGATATCGCTGTAGGTTTTCTGTATACATAAGTTTGTACCGCCCTTTCTTTCATATCTATGCCTATATCCAAGAAGTGTACTTTATCCTTACTATGTTGTTCCAGTTCCACTACGAGGCCATATGGGTTGTTGTTCATTGATTCCATAAATGTTTATGACGTAATGCACACAACGATTCCCCATTGGTAGAAAATTACATTTCAAATAACACGTGGATTCCTTCCGTTTTCAGAAATTTTTTCGAAAAATGGCACGTTACGTTTTTTCAAAGACATTCGAATTAAAGAATCCGGTTATAACGAAAGCTATAAAGAAGTAAGCCTGAAGAAGATCCCAGGAGGGGAATCGAAAACGTTCGCCGATTTTAAAGAATTTCGCACCGGTTAATGGTTAATTGTAGGTAGTTGTTGGTTTGGAGCATTCCTAAGTTTTGATGGACATTTTATTTCCAATAAATAATGTCTGTCACTGTCTCTGATAATGCCATCTGGAAAACAGCATAGTCATGGCATTTCTGGGCAATGCACTCTTCATTGAGCAGATATCTGTAGTTTTCTATCAGTATATTATGTTTGGATCAGCTGGAGATATGTGTTGGTTTGTTTTTGTATATCTTTTTCATGTTCCAAAAAATCTTATTAAGTCTTATTGCTTATTTGTATTTCTTTTTTAAAATTGCTGGTTTATTCCAAGCTCATGGTGAACTTGTTTTTGATTCTTTTTTTCTTCTTCACTAATAAAAAAGTAAGATGCACTGCATGCTTGCATCTAGCAAGAAGTCCTGCACTGCATGAGCAAAAGTCATTAATCATTTTCCATTAGTCATTAAGCTGAAAAAATAATATACTGCCATTAAGTTAATATGTTTATGTTGATTCTTTCATCAGTTCTCTTACATCCTATGTCGATGACTCAAATCCTGCTTGTAGTTTTTACTTTTGGAAGAAACATTAGATTTAAAATATGTTTGCATTAATATTTTTATTTTTAAAATAAAACATTAATTTTTATAAAAATGTGTCAGTACAAATACATTTTTATAAAGTTAAATTTTAATTACATTTTTAAAAGATGATTCAAAGAGATGTAATATAGATTAACTTTCCTTTGGACAATTTACTTTAATGGAATTTGTTAGCTAGATTTATATATGTGCATTTGTGGAATACATTTACCAAAAGCTGTATATTTTTGAATATTTTGAGTAACTTTATGAAAATAGCCTGTTTATTTTAATTTTTCCCGGTTTAATGGATTGTCTACAAAAAAAAATCCTCAAAAGTGAGAGGAAATAAAATTATTTCTTAAAACTATGTTAATGTTAATTGCACCTGTGTAAGTACAGTACATGTGTTTGTAACTGTTTTTCAAATTTCCACTGCAAGAGGGCATTTCACCGTATCAAATGATCTAGGCAGGAAGTATATAGGAAGAGTCTTATAATTTTATACATTTAGAAAGCTTAATTTTTGTTATTGTATGCCATACTCTATCAATCATGTGCTTAGAGAATGTAAAAACTAAAAAATATTTTATTGAACATCTTGTACCAGATTAATTAAATTGATCTGATGTGTATGGTTGGATTGTGTTTATATGCTAAACTGGCATTTGATTGTTAAGTATAAAAGATTCTGTGAATTGTTTATTGTTTTTTAGTTTTCATGTTGTCTGTGAAGAAATGGAATCAAACCACAAACTATGAGATTGGTACTAAAAACTTGTAATGTTGCCCTGCTTCTTGAAATCCAGTGTTTTAGTGGTGTCTGCTGACAAATCTTGTGATATTAGTCCAGTTTGGTTATTGGGTTTGATGATACTAAATTTGAAACTAGGTATTTAAATGAATTTTAAATGTTTTATTGTTATATTTTGAAACATCAACACACATTTCATCTAATGTGTGTTAGTGTGTTTGCTTGATGATATTATTGGGCTCCTGAAAGTTTTAATGTCAGAAGCAGAATTCATGTTGCAGCAATCAAATAATTTGTCATTATTCAGAAAAGAATCTGCCATGTGGATGCTTTCTGGTGGAAGCTCTGCACTGCTTGTTTTAAAATGAAAATATAGAAGCAGTTTTTTTGTTGGAAGAGCTTAGCTGTCAATTTTATTACTTAAATAAGCTTAATAAAATATTCAAGACTTACAAAATCATTTTTATCTCGCATAAATTAAAGTCCAAGTACTTTTGAGCTTGTTAAGCTCATCAGGGGCAATAAACAATAGCTTTTACATTATAATAATTTGAAAATAATTATACATTCTATCAATTCAAAAATTCAAATGAATTCTAGAACCTTTAATCAGACAAATTTAATATACAGTGTATCTGAAAAATATAGATAATCTATGTGTTTTTACTTTTTTTAAATATTAAGTATTTCTTAACAATGCAAATGGTTATTATTGTTTATTTATAGCATAACACAATGTTATATAATTACAGTAATACGCTACCCCGACTTACGCGAACCCGGAGTTACGCGATTTTCAAATCTCGTCGATTCGTCTTTTGTTTGAGCGCCACGCAACTCTTGATTACTCACTCTCCCCACACTATTGTTCAGCTTACATGTTCAGACGTGTTGCGTGTAATCGACACATAGCTACAATTTATTTTGTGTTATTTATTTCTGTGTTTGTTATATCTATGGAGACTCCAGAGACTCTATGTGGTGATTTCTTGTAACCGTAAACGAATCAAAAGACGAGATAAGATTAACGAGAACATTTATTAGCTTACATACATCCGACTTGGGTTTTACACACATTGAGAAAATTATACCCCGACTTACGCGAATTTGACTTACGCGGTTATTGCTCGGTCCCACCTATCACATAAGTTCAGGGTATCACTGTAATTTTTACAATATTTAACAGTTATATAAAGTGTTAAACACAAAATACTTGTTTTGTGATGTCCCAAAAATATAGATAAATTTAAACTTTGAGCAATAGTTCATAATATAAATTGATGAAAATTGTTTTAATACAAAATAGAACTGCCATTATGTTTAATGACTTCAAAAATGTGATTAGGCATTGATTTAATTAAATTGTAAGATTTCTGGATCCATTTGAAACCAGCGTTTAATGATTTTCTTGTTGAAGCTTTGAACTGTTGTAAAATGCCTATTATTAGCATAAATATTTTGAGCAAGAATGCACCCACAAGTTCTCAATCAGATTTATGTCTGGGATTCTTGCTGGCCACTTAGTTGTTGAGTGTGAACAATGAACATTAGCATTATCCTGTTGAAAAATCCAATCGGGTTCTCCAATTTTTTCTCCAATAGGTGTTAAATTATATTTTAGGATTTCTTGATAAGTTTTAGATGTCTGTCTACCAGTTAAAATCACTAAATTTGATAAACCGTTAAATCCAAAGCAGCCCCACACCATAACAGAATCATCACCCCTTTTGCCTGCTGAAAAACTGCACTCTTCTTTCTTAATTTCATGCCAATATCTATCCAAATTAAATTTCTTTTCAGTTAAGAGCCATTGGTCATTCTATATTATGTGATCTTTAGCCTACTGCATTCTTGCCAATTTGTGTTGTTTTGTTAGTGGCGGTATTTTCATCATGGCAGAAATTTTATATGCAGAATTGCTGAACTTCTTTGACGAACAGTGCTTTTTGATATTTTTAATTTACTATCAAACAAAATTTGACAAACTGATTTATCCTGTTGTGATGCAAGGTGCACAATTCGATTATCATCCCTTTGAGATGGATTTTGGGTCTTCCTGATTGATGTTTAGAAGGTATTGGTGATGATTTTCCCAAAATTTTATAAATTCCAGAGTAGATCTGTTCATTAAAACAGTAGTTTCCATGATATGACAGCCTTCTGCTTTTAATTTCCATATTATTGCAATTTCTTCCATACTAAACTCTCTTCCATGTGGCATTTTGGAAAGTTTTGATTCAATATTCAAATTATTACTTGATAACAAAGTTAGTGTTACTTGATATTATTATTTTTGTAATTTTAAGTTTCTTGTGTTTGAAATTTTACAATTATGTTATATCATCTGTACTTTTGGGATAGCAAAAAACATTTTTGTTGTTAAATTATTAATATAATGATAGTTAATTTTAAAATTATCAAAAATCAGCATAAAGTAATTTGAATATACAATTGAAATCATTCTCATTTCTCTTAAATTCCTAACAATTCTGAAAAGTAGTAAAATGTTGATTATCTATACTTTTGGGACACACTGTAAGTGCATCTTCCAAGGCTTTTTTTTTACTATTCAACAAAATATGTTTGAAAGTATATGAGCATTAATGTATGAGTGTTGGCATATTAGTTTTCTCCAATAAAGCAGTTTTGTAAGAGTTCCACCAAGTTTTATTTTATTCTGGAAAGCAAGTTTACATGCATATCTTTTGGTGAGTTTGGGATTGACTTTAATCTCTATTTTGCAACTTGATTTTAGCTGAAACAAATGAGTGACAATCTTTCATTTTAAAGTCATCCTTATCTTAATAAAAGTTATGTTACTGTTTTGAATGTAAAAGTCATGTTTCATTAAATTGTTCTTCAAACTTTTTTAATAAGCAAGGCACATTGTACTTGACAAACTAAATTGCACCATCGACTTAAAACATTGGATTATAAGGAGTTACAACAATTTTGTTTCAAAAGAATCATAGTTAACCCATGATCATAAATGCAGTTTTTATAGGTTTGCATAACTAAGGCAGTGATTTTCTGCTGATTTTTCATGTATAATTGTGCTGCATATAATTGCTGTTCCTTTAATTTGATGATTCTGAAAATTCCTGCAATGTGTCTTTTCTGCACATACAAAATTTCTACATCATAGGGTGTTTTGTTTATGAGATAATGTTTTGTTTACAGAACAGTGTCCTTGATCAAGCTCTCATAGGAAGTCCTTTACACTTTGGGCTACTGTCTCAGCTGGAAATAAATGATTGTAGTGTTTCTCAAAAGAGACCAGAAAATTATTTTTCTGTATTTTTTGAGCAGAAAATAAAGCCATGAAAATATTGTTAAAATATTGTATCATTGCCATTAAATTGCAAGGTCATAGTGACTTGCATGTACTGCATGTGTTATTATGTCATGCATAGCTGACATAATGTTTTTGTGAGTTTCAGATTGACTGTAATTTCCATTTTGCAGTTTGATTTTAGCTGAAACAAATGAGTGACATGGATGTCAAAAGGTAGTCATGAATACCTATTGTGGCAATTGTGTAAGACCTCCATGATGTCATTTTTGATGATGATGGCAATCTGGTTTCATTATAGTATGGTTCTATTTTGCTTTTTAAAGTTTTATTTTTAAAATTTTTTTAAAGTAGATTTTTATTTAAGTGTTTCATTATATAAATTTTTATCTCAAGTGTCTGTCTCAGGCATAGCCAATCAATGCAATTAATTTTAAATTATTTTTTGTTTTATAAACAGGAGATATCCATAAATTATGTAAGCAGATATTGATGGGTGTATGTGCAGATAATTCTTATGATTCCTTATAAAGGGTGGAGTGTTTACAAAAAAATTGTAATGTAGGAATAATATGCAGGATTACAACTTTTAGGAATGATTCATTTTGTTTCAAAGAGTTGCATAGTGTTTATGTTACTGTTTTGTATGTAATTAATAATGTTCAGTACTCCATGCTGTGTATTATTCCATAGTATAATTAAGGAGGTCAATTACCAATTGTTCATTTCTCCTCACTCCTGTGTTTGCAGCATTGCAGTTTTCAGATTTAAACATTATTTTTCAAGTTGAACTGAATAAAATATATATATTGTTTAGAACTTTTTGTATCATAAGTGAATATTTCCAAGTTCAATGTATATGGTGTTAAATCATAGTATGAAATAGAAAATTCTCTCTCTTTGGGCATGTAAATTGACAGTAGTGGCAACATGCATGTAATAATATAATAGTTAGAATAGGCCTGAACATTATTTTTTATATAGTCATTGATAAAATTAGTGAAGAATATTTTGAGTACTGTGTTAAACTGATACTCTCTAATGCAAGGCGAAATTCTGCCATATTTTTCTGTGTTAAACTGAAATCTTGCAATTCGAGTACCATGTAAAATCAAGTGTTGTATGTATATATATATATTATTATTATTATTGAAATTTAGTAAATGGTTTTATTACCGGAAAATTTAGTAAATGGTTTTATTACTTTAATTACCATTGACAATGACAATGTCATTGTCACTGGTAATTAAGGTAGAAGATATCCTTATTATTGAAATACTTTAATTTGTTGTTAAGGTAATTAAATTCATTGATGAATTGTTAAGTTGCATTTTAATGGGAAAAATAATTAAGTTAAATTTATTTACAGGAAGGTAAACTTCATGAAGCTCTGAGTATTCTTGGAGACCTTGAAAAATTGACACGACCAGTAAGAAAAATTTTTAAATATTTTATTTTGAAATATATTTTAATTATGTAAATATTACAAATTATTGTAATTTTTTTGAAATATTTTCATGTAAATATCAAAATTTCTGAAATACTTTTGCAGCAATTCTTACGTTAAATTTTTTTGAATGACTTATTAATAAAAGTAATGATTCGAAAGGAAGTTTCTACAAAGCATCCTCTATTACAAATAAAATAATATATTTTGCTAGTGCAACCTTTAAATGGTACATGGGATGGGATCTTTTGATTCCGCCTTCTGAATTTGTAGCACATGCCTCCATTGAAGCTAAAGTTAAAATAATATATAAAAATTAATATTTATTTTATATATTCCTTACAGGATATTTCCTCTAGGAGGAGGGGTTAATACACTTAATGACATTTACAATGAAATTATATTTTTTCCAAATTGTTTCAACAGAATCTGTGTTAGAAAACAATTCATGTATCCTGTTCCCAGTTGAAATACAAACATTGCTACAATCTTCAGTTGGTTGAAAAAGAACAAATTTTTCACAATTGTATATGTAATGATTTAAAGTAGCATTCCCCTGCATACAATAAAGACATCTATCTGAAGAATTAAAATTAACATTAAATTTTTTCCCAAGTTAAATGAAATTTATTTAAATGTATCTGGGTAGTTGTTTTCTTTACTACATAAGGCAATTGTTTATAATAGCAAAAAACCCTGACAGTTGCCAAGTATTTCTGTATACCAGGAGTGGAACTTAGCATTGGTTATCTTTTTGTTTTCCTCTCTGACAAAAAAGAATCATTGAATTTTAATATAATTGTGTTATAATAGTAATTTATAGTCTCTGGTGATGTATCATTTAAAGCTAAGGAAAAGCTGATTCAGTTTGGTAGGCCATCCCAATTGGATATCCCAATTATTTTTGGGGGATCTATTCATTGAAAGTTCTTTTAAAACAGAATTTGCCACAAACACAAGAGAGGATGAGTCTGAGACAATATTTGACAAAAATTTAAGAAGTTTACTAAAATGATAACGACGAAAGTCCAAACCTAATTCAGATTGATAGCAGTATATGTCCCAGAGTAACTGGTCTTCCTGTCCAAAAGGCATTCAGAACTACCAGACAAATACAGGGTCACAGGAAAGTGATATGATAACAACAGACTTTCTACTTCCAAAGTTTTTATTAAGTGACATATGCTTTGATAAACAATCTATAAAAGTCAATAACTGAACTACCAATACTTAAAAGAAAAGCCAATTCTGTAGGATAATTTCTTCTGATTCATCCATTGAGAAGAATAAGGTTGTGTTCAGTTAACCACTGTAAAAACAGTCTGACATTAGTG
This sequence comes from Centruroides sculpturatus, assembly GCF_000671375.1. Taxonomy (NCBI): domain Eukaryota; kingdom Metazoa; phylum Arthropoda; class Arachnida; order Scorpiones; family Buthidae; genus Centruroides; species Centruroides sculpturatus. The sequence continues at coordinate 726,978 of NW_019384771.1, forward strand.
TCAACTTTAGGTTCTTTGCTCACTTTGAATCATACATATATGATGATGCTATATTCAAAAAAATGTCAAATTTGTGACCAACATGTACATTAAAATTGCCCATAATGACAATTCCATTGAACATTGGCGACCAAGTTTCCAAGATATTAGAGAATAAGTCAACATGAATGTCTTGCCATTTTTAAGAAGTTCTAGTGTAAATAGTTAGTATTAAAATGGATTGAGAAGCAAAAACATTTGAATGAGTTAGACTAACCACAAGTATATCTGGGTTAAAATCCAATAGCTCAAAATAACCTTTAGATTCATTAAAGAAGAAAAGAAATATCATCAGTTTACAGTTTCAGTTAGGCTTTCCTGGGCCCATAGATTTATCTGCCAGTATCACATGAAAATTCCAATTGGCTGGCAATAAACTTCTCAGAGGAAACAAACCAGGTCGCAACTAAACCCATACATAACAGGTCTAGGCAGTTATACATATAACTAATAATCATTGAGCTTTTAGAACTAAATCCATTGCAATTCCAGAAAGATAAGGAAGCAGATCAATAGCTTGACCCAGATCCAAGTGAATCTCGGAGAGACATTGTGTGCTTTAGAAACCTGTCAGATAGTCTGATGCATAGGAGAAGTTTAAAATAAAAAAGGAGGAGGAAGCTTAACAAACTGGAATGGCAAGATAGAAAAGATATAATGCTTATCATCTAAAAATAAAACATCATCACATAAATAGACTTTTGTCTACGTGTAGAATGATAATCTTTTAATAAGAAACCAATTTCTTATGGCATAAATGTGAATTGGCAGACAAATCCAGTGCCAAACTGAATGTAGCCCCTCTATCACTTGTCAATCATTGGAACTTCATTCTGAATTTCCAAAGTAAAGAATTTTGTGTTTCAAGATGACAATTGAATACAATAAAACTCTTGATTTTCCCCCTTTAGATATTGACTATATCTTGTTTAGATTGGTCAGCTATCTAATTCCTTGGATAGAAAATTAACATTATAATCAATAATTTCTAACTTGTGTGGAACACTTATTAAACATCAAATTATTTTTTCTCGAGACATTAATAAGTCTACTGTAGGTGAAAGTATGCAACTCACAAATATCATTAAATGAAAGTTGTTCTCATTGCTCCTGTTTATCTAATTACAATTGAATATTTGAATATTCACTGTCCAATGATTTTACCGAAGACAAAGTAGCCTGATAAGCCTGTTCCAAACCAACAAGTCTATCTTCCATAGTTATCAATTTCACCACAACTGCACTTAAGGTTGACTGCCACAAAAGAAGTTAAACTTTCTCCATCACTAAATATATTCTTGTTTTAAAATAATGTTCAAGTATTAGACATTTAGACCCAGATTACTTTTGAGAATGATGGTGTTTTACTTCTTTCCTTCCATTCTGACCTTGCAACATATCACTAGAAGTTCCTGGAAACATACTTTAGAATAATGCAGAACAAAAAGACTGCCACAAGAATATTGTATTACTTAAAATCAGTCAGCTTCACTTGACCAGTGTATCAAATGTAATAAATATAGTATATTAATAAAAAGGTAAAATCAAATAAATTCACCAACATCCAACACAATTTGACAGCACTCCCCATAATAAAAATTAATATTTTAGGTTTCAGTTACTCTGCTGCTTTTTAATTGCTGAATCATTTAACAAATTATCTTTAATTCTAGTGTATTTAGTGTTCTGAATTTATGGAAGTGGTAGTCTAATTTATACTTATTAATTTTATTTTCATATGACACTATAAGGCAGTTGTTGAAATTAAAATTCTTTCATTTTTTGAACACCAAAGGCATAAAAGTAATTCTTATCACTAATAAGTCTGTCTATTTCTACAAAAGTTAAGTGATAATGATAAACTACATTTTTTATATTGTATCAGAAAAGCTTTAGATTTATTAACAATTGTTTCATCACAGGCAGTGAGAAGTCAGCTAGAGGAACAAATTTATTAAACTGAAAATAGAACTTTTTAAAATGAAAAGTTGAACCAGATAATTTTGTACAGATAGATTAAAAATTAATCTTAATTAATTCAATTAAATAGTGAATTAAGTATGTTTGAGTATTTTGACTTATTAATGTAATTACCAGATGGTGCAGTTGGTTGAATGCTAGCATAATATGAAACACTGGGTTTACACTATACATAAATTTATTTTCCCAAATTTTCCAAATATAAATCTTTAGGGCAATGAACGAATAAAGTTATGCATGTGATATGTGATACTTTAATCTTATTTTAATTTGTTGGTAAATATTTAATTAGCAAAGGACACCTATTTATTCAGATTTTTAACTATTGACAAGCTGGAAATGGTTCTTGATTTAAATATTCATTGTTGATGATTATACTTTTATGTATTTAGTGATTTATGTATTAAGAATGACCATATTTGATATGTTTATGGCATTCTTATTACTTATAAATGTGATCATCTGAATTATTAAATAATAAAGTTAATCAATAATAACTTTTAATTATAAATTTTCAGGGAGCTGATACTCATTCAACGAGTCGAGTATTGGTGGCTATAGTTCAGTTGTGTTACAAAGCAAAAAATTGGAAAACTCTGAATGAATATATTGTCATAATGACTAAGCGTCGAAGCCAAATTAAACAAGCTATTACTAAAATGATTCAAGAATGTTGCAAATATGTGGACGATATGCCTGATAGAGAAACCCAATTGGAATACATTGATACTTTAAGAACAGTTACAGCAGGAAAAGTTTGTAATTTTATATAAATTATATGATCATAATATAATTAAGATAAATGATACTTAAATTTTTTATATGTTTACAAAATATACTTAGATATATGTTGAAGTAGAAAGAGCACGTTTAACACACAAATTAGCAAAAATAAAGGAAGATGAAAATAAAACTGAAGAAGCTGCTGCTATTTTACAAGAATTACAAGTAGGTTATATGAAAAGAAATTTTTAAAGAGTATTTGAAAATATTTTTATTACTTTATAAATTGGAATGTGCTTTAATGATTTTTATAATAAAAGCATAAGAATGAAATTGATATTCAAATATTAGGTTGAAACTTTTGGATCAATGGAACGCAAGGAAAAAGTAGAACTTATTTTAGAACAAATGCGTCTGTGTTTGGCAAAGAAAGATTACATACGCACTCAAATAATAAGTAAGAAAATCAGCACTAAATTCTTTGATGATCCTTCTACTCAGGTAGATATTTTTGATGTTTTAAATTCAAAGTTTTAAATTTTAGTTTTGTTTAAATAAATGCAATAAATCGAAATTAGTTTACTTTAGTTTAAGATTTTATCATCTTACTTGGTGTCTCAGAATTCTATAACTAAAATATAAAGGTAGCAATAATATAATGTAATAATAAGAAAATAAATCTTAATTTATGTTTGTATATTTTAATACAGTCAAACATTGGGTTTCAAACACCTCATTTTTTGAACAGTTCAGTTTACAAACAAAATTTTGAACTCATTTTTGCCCAGGTTGTCAAATGAGCCACTTGGCAGAGCCAGCCACAGATGGTCAACTTCCTATACTTTCTATGTTAAAGAAAGTCAATGGATTGACCAATCAGTGACAGGACTACTTATTCAGGAGTTAGTGGTGTTGAGATTGCCTTGCGTCAAAATATAAATCATTGATGACGTTGCTATTTAAATTACACTTCAATGTGCTTGTGGATAAAGTATTTGTTGTCTGTCTTGATTAATTTCATTAAACTGTATTTCATCCAGGTAGCTTTGAGTCTCTGTTTATAGCACTTTGTAAAGTGTTAGTTTAAGTTTTGGTTGGCAGTGATGGACCATTTTGTTTTTAACATATGTGTAGAATAGATATAGATAATATAATATGTTATATTGCTTTTTTGTACCTTTTTTGGCTGTGTTTCATGCATTTTTATGCATGAAATACAGCTAAAAAGGTAAAATAAAAAGGTTTTGTTTTGAGGAATCAAAAAACGGATTAGTCCATTTTATATTATTTCTTATAGGAAAATTTGTTTTGATTTTAGAACAAATCAGTTTTAGGAACTTTTAGAAACTAATTAAGTTAGAAACCTGAGGTTTGGCTGTATATGATAAGTATATTTGGTAAAAGTTCTAATAGAGATCAATATTATTTTATCTAATTATGATAATATTGAATAACAATTTGTTTGAACATGTATGAGAATAACAACAACTCAAAGCCCAAATAGTATATAATAAATTACCAAACGATCGCCTAAATATTGGGCTATAATTAAATGATTAGAATAAAGTAATTTGACATTTCAAGCCCTGTCCCGGGCCAGTTCTTTTATTCCAGAAGGTTCTAAAATTTGTCTAATAATTTATTTATTTAATTTTAATTATTAATTTACTTAAGAGATGGCGCCTAACGCCTACCTCTAATGTCAAATTACTTTATTCTAATCATTTAATTATAGCCCAATATTTAGGCGATCGTTTGGTAATTTATTATATACTATTTGGGCTTTGAGTTGTTGTTATTCTCATACATGTTCAAACAAATTGTTATTCAATATTATCATAATTAGATAAAATAATATTGATCTCTATTAGAACTTTTACCAAATATACTTATCATATACAGCCAAACCTCAGGTTTCTAACTTAATTAGTTTCTAAAAGTTCCTAAAACTGATTTGTTCTAAAATCAAAACAAATTTTCCTATAAGAAATAATATAAAATGGACTAATCCGTTTTTTGATTCCTCAAAACAAAACCTTTTTATTTTACCTTTTTAGCTGTATTTCATGCATAAAAATGCATGAAACACAGCCAAAAAAGGTACAAAAAAGCAATATAACATATTATATTATCTATATCTATTCTACACATATGTTAAAAACAAAATGGTCCATCACTGCCAACCAAAACTTAAACTAACACTTTACAAAGTGCTATAAACAGAGACTCAAAGCTACCTGGATGAAATACAGTTTAATGAAATTAATCAAGACAGACAACAAATACTTTATCCACAAGCACATTGAAGTGTAATTTAAATAGCAACGTCATCAATGATTTATATTTTGACGCAAGGCAATCTCAACACCACTAACTCCTGAATAAGTAGTCCTGTCACTGATTGGTCAATCCATTGACTTTCTTTAACATAGAAAGTATAGGAAGTTGACCATCTGTGGCTGGCTCTGCCAAGTGGCTCATTTGACAACCTGGGCAAAAATGAGTTCAAAATTTTGTTTGTAAACTGAACTGTTCAAAAAATNAGTAATCTAAAAAGTTCTTTTATATATATCATTTGAATATATTATTTTATAAATACCATAACAAATATGTTTTGAGCCTATAATTTAATAAGCTGAAACAATATATTATAATCACTTGAATAAATAATAATTACAAAATTTTGTTTAATAATTACAAAATTTTAATTATTCTCACCAATGTAAATAAATGTAATAAAATGCAAAAATATAGAATATACAGAATGTCTTTGGATATCTGTCTTGACTGTCACTACCCACAATGTACATTTGTTTTTTCACATGTGCATGTCACTAATAGTTGAGCATTGCCAAAAATACCATAGTCTTACAAATAGCTATTGCCTCAGTTAAGATGTGGATGCCATAATGGAAGTGAACAAAATGATTGATTCACCATCATTGTTGGGTGTGTATAAATGTTTTTTTACTTTCTTCTAACAGGGATAACTTACAATGTGAGAATTATTTTCATTTGAATTTAAATTGTGAGAGACATCCTGAAACATAACCTTGCATAAATTAAGATGTTAGTTATTTTCATTATGTACTCATTAACAATATCAAGCCAAAATTATAAAAAATGGAGCATTCATATTCATAAATGCCTTAATTTTAAAGATGCAGATGTACTTCCTAACAAATAGCAAATCATTATTGATCTTTGTATGATTTTAATTGTATTTTATATTTTATGTTAATATAGTAATCATTTAATATATATTATACAACTATTATATATTTAAATTATACATTAGTTTTTATTATTATTGGAATAAGATTCTAGAGTAAAAATATATAACGTTGATAAATATTTATTTTAACAGAATATAAGAATTATGGCTAAATATTACACTCGCACTACTCTGAAAAGAATGTCTCAATTATTGGATCTGAACGAAAAGGTAATATTAATTAAATAAATCTGAATAAGGTAATTTAAAAGATATTACATATTTGAATTATATCAGCAGATTTGAAAAGTAATGGTTATTAATTAAATAGAAATAAGGTTTGTTGACATTAAATTGTCTGCTATCAGATTTGTCATATCCTAAACTACATTTCTACATTGTTTCCACCATTATTGAGGTATTTGTCATAATTGGATATCAGCTTCTGAATACCCTTCTCATAGAACAAGGAAGCCTATGAAGATAGCCATTCCTGTACTGCTTTTTTGATGATGTCATCATTGAGGAAAGACCATCTAGCAAGGAACTTCTTCAAATGCAAGAATAGACAAATTTCTTGGTGTAAGTCTGGGCTATAGGAATGTGTTCCATTTGTTTCCAGTCAAATGATATAATGAGGGATGGGGGCTTAGTTTGAGTAGAAATATGTGGCCAAGAATTGTCTGACTCCATTCTTATTACAAATATCCATCATTTATTGTATTTTGACTATTAAGCTCATAAATTTGATGGTCTGCAGGTTTTACATTTCTTGCATTTGAAAAATGGATTACATTATATTTCAAAGTTGCAGGTCTGCTTGATTGTTTTGTCTGTTAGACGTACAGAAAAATACATAAACACTAATGTTTTTGTAATTGCATCTGTGACTTGCCAATAAGTGAGAGAACTTGGCATGCATTTCACTATACCACTGCTGTAGTGGAAGTATTTGCAGATGATACTTACTTTCTAAATTCACTGATAATTACATTTAAAATCTGTCTGATACATAGCAGTAATCAAGCAATATCAATGTATTTTAATCAGCATTATAATTAGGCTATAATATAGCTAATTGAAATCTAGTGGGAATGCTTGATTATTTGAATTTCATGTTTTAATACATGAATCAGGTTTTTTTAGAAGGACATGTATCATGTGGAATAAATTTTCAAGAAAATACAAAAACAAACTGTTTAAAACCCAAAGTATTTAAATAAATTTGTTTTGTTCTCATTGGTTATCTATAAATTTATATATCAAAAAAATTTCTAAGTTGAGATGCAAGTGTAAATTTTTTATTGAATTATAAAGTTATGATTTACATCAGGTGTGTCAAACTCATTTAAACAATGGGCTGTTAATGCAACTGGTAAGATTCACGTGGACCACATCACATTTACAAATTTTCTTAAAATTATAATTTGGAGTGAGAATGCAGGAATATAGATAGGACAATTAAAACACATTATGTAGTTCAATGAGTTCAACTCAACAATATATAATTGTTATAGTATTGCTTTTATTTAAACATTTATTTTATTTAATGTGCATATTTATAAAACTAAAATTAATTGCTTTCACTGGAAACTTGCCAGCACTATCTTCCTCCTCCTAGTTTTCCAATATCTGGATTCAAAGACTGAGAACAATTTTCATTATGGCAGATAAATGCTTATCTGTTAAATTTGATCTGTAAGCTTTTTATTTAATTTAAGAGCATAGTGGCCATGGGCCACAAAAAATCACATCGAGGACTGCATTCAGCCCACAGGCTGCCAGTTTGACACCCCTGATTTACATCATTTAAAAAAATTTGATTCATAAAAAATTTAAAGAAGTATGTCAAACAATTAAAAATCAATTAAAACAATAAAATCTCTATATTTAAATTTGAATAATTATTACATAGATGTTCATATTTGTTATATTATGAAATTTATTTTTAAGTACACCAAAAACAAACTTTTTCAAAACTAAATGAAAGAAGTTATTACTGGTATTTCAAAAAGTTTGGTTCTGTTATCTTTGAAATTATGTTATTATAACATACAAAACTTGCTGTATATGTTGCATTACTGTATTTTTACAATAATTAGATAATTAAAGCAGAAAAATTTGAACAATAAATTTCATATAATTTATTTATTTATGTACTGTACAGTTAGGCTATTCTTTGCACAGATAAAGTTGTTATTGTGATATTGGACAATTGATCTTTTTCTTAAATTCAGATTGTAGAATGAAAAAACGTAGAAAAAAGGCAATCATCAAATGAGGAATTTAAATTTTTAAGAACTTTTTCAATATCTGCTTGTTGAATTATTGCATTTAAGGTACATTCCTGTCCAAAAAATAAGCATAAATGTCCAGTCTGTAGATAGAACGGAAAGAATAAACAATGAAAATATAGGTAAATATTTTCAAGCAATAAAAATACTCAGGATGTATTTAATGTTTTATTAAAAAGCACAAGTTAATGCAAAATATTTAGGCTTCATAAACACAGCAGTAGCATGGTACTGTTTCTGTTACAGTTTAACAATTGAGGTCTGTTTTTACTGTTTTATTTTACAATACTGAGAGTGATAATACAACGAAGATGCTATGTAGATGATTTTATGAAAGAAAGAATTATTGGAAGACAAGAAGTGGATCAGTGTAAACAGATGTGTCAAATACTCTGAATGTGTTGTAGAGCTAATGATAACTAGGCTTTTGCCAGATTTCAAAAAACAGATGATGTTGGATGTCAACTAGAAACTGATGTCCAATAGTTACCCCCTCACAACACGATCATTATTTCATGGTTACAGGTTGTTTTAACAGAAGAATATCTGGTAGGCAGCTCTCTGTAGAGTTCAGCAGAGTGCTACCTGCTGAACATTCTTACTGGTAGTTAGAATTTTATGACAGTGTCTTCAGAAAGCTTCAAGTGGCTAGCCTGTTTTTTTGCCAGACACCCAGTACATTGCATTCCATTTATCCCTGTGCACTGAAGAACCTGTTGTAGATGGTGTCAAGAACATCAGCATTGAACTTTGAATAAATGGGGCAATGATCTGTTCACTGATAAGTCCAGATACAGTCTATCGAATGATTCTTATTGGATTAAAATCTGGAGAAAACAGAAAATACAATATAGTCTCCTAAACATTGTGGAAAAAACCAGTTTGCAAGGGTGGTATCGTGATCTGGTGTATCATTCTTATTGGCTACATTGAGCTCCACATATTTAAGAAGATAGAGATGAGGCTTTTTTGAGGTGCTGTTGATGCCAGTTTCATTTTCATGGATGATAACAACTGTGCACTGTGCATTCAATGATTTTTCGGAAAGTGAAGATATTTGTTCCATGATCTGGACCTAAACCCAATAGAAAACATGTAACGGAATACAAGTTTCATCTCCACCCTCTACCAAGGCTGATGAGATGCAACTCTAGCAGCTTCAAGAATGAATGTAATGTTTATCATTTCTGTCCAGAGTAATCACCAAGCATGAACAATTCCTATTATAGCTTGTATATGCATGAAGGAGGCAATCTCATGCTATATTAAATTAATAATTTTCTGCGTAATAAGATTTACACCAATATTTAATACTTTTTGTTGTTTTTGGTTTAACATATACAGTGGTGCCTCGTATAACGTACGCCTCGAATAACGGACGCTGCGAATAACGGACTTTCTGTTTGACCGTTACGTGACTCGAGCAACGGACTTGCTGCGAACAACGGACTTTCCATTCGGCAGTTACGTGAGACGAACAATGGACTTTTTTCGAACAAGTGCGAATGATGTTTCCACTCTTTTGCCGTTGCCAATGACAATCTGCTATTTTTAGGATATATTAGTATTATTAGAATGTATTATTAGTATATCTGAAGTAGAAATGTAATGTAATATATGTTGATGATTTAAATAAACATTAAATGTAATGTAATATATGTTGACGATTCAAATAAACGAAATGTAATTGTGTAGATGCAGAGGTGGCCGGACGAAAAGAGGTTGTAAAAAACAAATGGAGTGAGAGTAGCTCGTACAAGTGTTTAGTGATCTTAATTAATAAAGAATTATTCGTATCATATAATCTGGCAAGTTAAGTCATTTATAATGCATCATGGCTTCTAAAAAACAGAAAGGTGATTTCAATTGAAACAAAGCAAGAAATCATCAGGAGTGAAAGTTGACAAAAACTTTCTTGTCGAATGGGGAGAGGTTCAGGAGTTTACCAACACTCATTATCCAAACAGAGCTGAGGCCAACAGGATCAATGATCTCTACGATGACACCTTTGTCCGTCATTTCCAACAGATGTTAAAGAAGAAAGAGAAACAGACCACCTTGGTCATGTTTTTCAAGAAGCCAGCGGGCAAAAAACAAAGGATGGAACAAGAGAAGTTGACCCTGCAAGTTCCGGTAGCCACTCCTGAATCTGACTCCGATTAAAAAACAATAAAAAAGACCCGCTGCAATGTGTAAAAAGTCTGTATCTGTATGAATGTGTAAAGAAAGTGTTCTTCCACCTCCTCCTCACAACATCTGACTACCCGGCATAATTGGTGTCTGCTCCATTTTCATTTTTTATGGTACAGTACGGTTATTTTATGCTGCGGATCGAATTATATGTTTTAACATGTATTTCTATGGGAAAATGCGTTTCGTATAATGGACGTTTCACTTAACGGACGTGCACCTGGAACAGATTAAATACGTTGTACGAGGCACCACTGTATTAAATTTTTGTATTCTTTATTCAACGAAACAATTGAAAAGTAATGCCTTACTTGTATGTCAAGTTTCAAACTCTTCTGAGATTTAGGCCAAATTGATGGTTATGCTTGTTTTTTTGGATCTGAAGGTGGTATGTGTATTTTTTTAAAATACAATTTCTGAGATACAGGCCAGTTTTAGGAAATTTTATACGACAAAAATATCCTAAAATTGGCATTCACATCTGTTATATCAATTGATAACCCGATCAACAGTTATATAAACATTATAAATTTGTAGTAACAACATTGAAAGCCTTAAAGTTCGTATTCATTTTTTCTCAGAAATGTCTGATAGTGATATTAATTTATAAGCTTTATGCACAATATAAGCTTGAATATTTTAAATTAATTATCAAATTAATTCAAAATATTGATTACTAATGAGTGTTATTCTTAAAAATGATATATAACTTAATTTGTTTTTTAACAATTACAACTGTTACTGTGATATTAATAACAAAACATCTTTAATTTTCAAGAATTAAAAATTTATTTAATTACATTTTACATTATGTTAGCTGTTGTAACTTATTTTAACAAATTTGTGATTATTATTTGTTGTAGAAAAATGATAGTGGATGAGTTATTATTATTATTTTAGATTTAGTAAGAAATGATTTCATTGAATAGCATAATTTCTCTAATTTCTCTGAAATTTTTTAAAATTTAAATGCATAACAGATACATCTTAAACTTTATAATTAAGAAATATGTAAGAGTTTCTCAATATGTATCTGAAATCAAATAAAAATTATAAAATGGAATAATAGTTTATTATTTTAATTTTTAGGACACAGAAGAAGTTTTGTCTAATCTGGTAGTCAATAAAACCGTGTGGGCCAAAGTAGATCGTTTGGCAGGAATTATCTGCTTCTCTCAGCAGAAGGATCCAAATGAAGTTTTGAATGATTGGTTCCATAACATCAATACGCTGATGCAATTAGTTAGTAAAACTACACACTTGATTAACAAAGAAGAAATGATACATAGACATTTACATCCAGAAACTTAATTATACTGCAAATTTTCGTATTTTTATGAAAATTAACATGTAAATATTGCTTAAATATTTCATTGACATTTGAACTATATAATTAATATTAAACATTATTGTTTTATTCCAAGTGTTGTAATTTCCTTTTGTCTAGTTTAATTTACAAATTAAATTTGCATTATATATAACACCAAAATTAACTGGCTGGAATATATATTATATCTATAGCAGTGGTTCTTAACCATTTTAGTGGTCAGCACCCACTTGAATCTGAAAATAAGCTCTTGCACCCCTTAAAAAATGTGTGTATATTTTTTATTTAAGAAAAAACATTTATTGCATAAACAAATGCCGTGTTTGTTTACAATATATATTACTATATAACATAAAAAGCAATATTTAAATTTTAATGGCTAGGTTGTTGTTTGTTCATAATAATTCTATTAAAATGAGGCTCTTTTTTGAAAGAGCCACACGTAAGTCATCAGATGCATTTAAGCGATTTCTGGCTTTTGTTTTGATGTGCAAAAGTGCTGTATTCAAGGTATGCGAACAGGTCTCAACTAGTTTCTGTACTGCACTTAACAATGTGACTACATTAACTGCATGTACTGACGACCATCTCTCAGCACACAGTGCTGAGAGATGGTCGTCAGTACATGCAGTTAATGTAGTCACATTGTTAAGTGCAGTACAGAAACTAGTTGAGACCTGTTCGCATACCTTGAATACAGCACTTTTGCACATCAAAACAAAAGCCAGAAATCGCTTAAATGCATCTGATGACTTACGTGTGGCTCTTTNCTTAAAGTTCGTATTCATTTTTTCTCAGAAATGTCTGATAGTGATATTAATTTATAAGCTTTATGCACAATATAAGCTTGAATATTTTAAATTAATTATCAAATTAATTCAAAATATTGATTACTAATGAGTGTTATTCTTAAAAATGATATATAACTTAATTTGTTTTTTAACAATTACAACTGTTACTGTGATATTAATAACAAAACATCTTTAATTTTCAAGAATTAAAAATTTATTTAATTACATTTTACATTATGTTAGCTGTTGTAACTTATTTTAACAAATTTGTGATTATTATTTGTTGTAGAAAAATGATAGTGGATGAGTTATTATTATTATTTTAGATTTAGTAAGAAATGATTTCATTGAATAGCATAATTTCTCTAATTTCTCTGAAATTTTTTAAAATTTAAATGCATAACAGATACATCTTAAACTTTATAATTAAGAAATATGTAAGAGTTTCTCAATATGTATCTGAAATCAAATAAAAATTATAAAATGGAATAATAGTTTATTATTTTAATTTTTAGGACACAGAAGAAGTTTTGTCTAATCTGGTAGTCAATAAAACCGTGTGGGCCAAAGTAGATCGTTTGGCAGGAATTATCTGCTTCTCTCAGCAGAAGGATCCAAATGAAGTTTTGAATGATTGGTTCCATAACATCAATACGCTGATGCAATTAGTTAGTAAAACTACACACTTGATTAACAAAGAAGAAATGATACATAGACATTTACATCCAGAAACTTAATTATACTGCAAATTTTCGTATTTTTATGAAAATTAACATGTAAATATTGCTTAAATATTTCATTGACATTTGAACTATATAATTAATATTAAACATTATTGTTTTATTCCAAGTGTTGTAATTTCCTTTTGTCTAGTTTAATTTACAAATTAAATTTGCATTATATATAACACCAAAATTAACTGGCTGGAATATATATTATATCTATAGCAGTGGTTCTTAACCATTTTAGTGGTCAGCACCCACTTGAATCTGAAAATAAGCTCTTGCACCCCTTAAAAAATGTGTGTATATTTTTTATTTAAGAAAAAACATTTATTGCATAAACAAATGCCGTGTTTGTTTACAATATATATTACTATATAACATAAAAAGCAATATTTAAATTTTAATGGCTAGGTTGTTGTTTGTTCATAATAATTCTATTAAAATGAGGCTCTTTTTTGAAAGAGCCACACGTAAGTCATCAGATGCATTTAAGCGATTTCTGGCTTTTGTTTTGATGTGCAAAAGTGCTGTATTCAAGGTATGCGAACAGGTCTCAACTAGTTTCTGTACTGCACTTAACAATGTGACTACATTAACTGCATGTACTGACGACCATCTCTCAGCACTGTGTGCTGAGAGATGGTCGTCAGTACATGCAGTTAATGTAGTCACTTCTACACTCTCTACTCTATGTCAGTACATGCAGTTAATGTAGTCACTTCTACACTCTGTGCTGAGAGATGGTAGAGTAGAGAGTGTAGAAGTGAGACGGTAGAGAAGGAAGAAGTGAGGGTGCCATGTTGCTGGGTACCACGGTTTGTAGAGAACACGGTCGCCTCGTTCATATATATATATATTTTTTGAAATTTCTCTCGCACCGCTGATATATAGGGTCAATTTTAATGATTTTTTTTTTGCCTTATACGACAAACCATTGTACTGGATGCATCACGTTTTTCTCATAGCTTTTTGGGTGAAAATATTCTTTACAGTATAAGATGCATTCAGCTTACATTCAAATTAATTAATAAAAAGTAGAACACATCATTTTTACCACATATTGCCAATTTTAAACAATTGTAAATATGATATCAAAGCACATATCTCGGCTCATAAAATGGTACAAAATTAAGAAATCTATATATATAACCCATTCAAAGTGTCCGTCTGTCCCGTAACCGTTTGATAACGGACACTAGAGGCGCCCCTATCGTGTGTCATATTTCAAACATTCAAATTAACAATTTTAATTCTTATTTAAATTAACAATATGAATTATTATTATTCATTTGGCCCATAAATTATTATTTGGTCAATATAACAATATAAATAATTCAGTATATTTGTAATAGGAATTTATTATTTCAGGGGCTTATATCTCGCGAAGGATCGCGAGTAGGGGTATGGTTCCTTTGACTTTATTGTTCGCACAGGGGCTACAGTTTGGGGGGGTCGCCACCTCTTCATTCGGAGGGTAAATCTTACCATTGGGACTTTAACAGAGCTGTACAGCATATTGATAGGAACAAAAAAGTCAAAGGAACCGTGCTTCATGGAAATTTGTAAAGAACGCCCACTAGGGGGCGTCCCGGGCTACTAGTTTAAATATAATGTGGCTAAAAAAAAGCTTCGAATTACAGCCAGATTCACAATTGTATGAGGAAAGAGATGCAAACAGCACTTGAGACGTTCTTATCAATGGCCAATAATGAGTAATGAGTGTGCACAGTGATCTTCAAAGATGACTGATAGCATAAACATAATGATACCGGATGTATGAAAAATCGATAATCTATTAATTTTTATTGGTAATCTTTACATAGACAGCAGGCACTTTCAGATTAACGAGGATGCAATTAGCAAACTGCAAACTTTCAATATTACTCAATAAAGTTCGCATTATAATTGCTATGTCACGTAGGATGCGTACATTGCCAATAAGAAATATGCAAGAGTCATATCCTGTTTGTATATCACGCTATACAATAGTCACTAAACTTATACATATACTAGCAGATAGGCCCGGCATTTCTCCAGCAAAAAGTAATGATAGGGAAGATTAAGATTATTATGTTATAGTCAATCTTACCCGTTTTCAAACAACGCAAGAATTAGGTCCCCCTGTTTCCAGACTGATTGGAGAATTTTTAGATGGGTTAAAAAATGTTCGATTTCCCGCGAAAACGAAAAAACTGCATCCGCATCTGTAAATCTTGCATGTCGCTTTCTCTTAACACTTCCGTTGTTGATACTTCCATTGTTACTTAACATTTCCATTGTCGAAGCCATAATCCTGTCCTTCTCCCCCCGGGTGGAATTTCGAAAAATCCCTTCTTACAAGTTAGTGTGCGTTCTCGTGACGTGCCCTAACTGTGTACCAACTTTCAACTCCTAACTGTTTGGGCTTTGCGCTGATTATCATTATTATTATCAACCCGTCTCGATTATATATATGTTACCGCTAAAGCTCGGAAGTCGTTAATGTGTACATTACCTAGCTAATCTGCAGATTAATTAGGGTGATCCGTTAAAGTTGCTAAAATTGTTCTATTTCTCAAATTACATAGGTAATGTGCAGATTATCTAGGTAATCTGCAAATTACCTACTAGGCACTCGGTAAAGTGAAAATAAGATCTTTGCTGAAACAACAGCAACGTTTCTGTACGCTTAAATTAACATAATGTTCTTTATTTAATTTTCGATATCTAAAGAATCAAGTTAATACAATCAAACAATCGACAAATTAGTTGATAGAATCAATCATCAACCAATTAAAAAACATACAAAAAATCAAACGATTTAAAATATTAATACAATTAGGGAAATTATTATATAGATAACCACCTATGGAATTTCGGGACTTTGAGTATCTATCTGAACTGAGGGGACCGAGACGACTTCAACGATACCCTACTTTTGGACCGGAGACGAAAAATAATAAAGTTATCATACTTTTTCTGGTGATCGCATGATATAATTGTGCAGTTAATGTTACCTATGGTGAGTAAAATGGCGGCTCGTCTCTGATTTCAGCAAACAGAAGAAAGGAAACAGTGGGGACGCACGTTCTAACCTAACCTAACCTAATCTAATAAATTTCAATAATTATTACCAACCAAATTATTAGAATAGGCTAGGTTAGGTTTGAACGTGCGTCCCCACTGTTTCCTTTCTTCTCTTTGCTGGAATCAGAGACGAGCCGCCATTTTACTCACCATAGGTAACATTATCCAATTGTGTTTACTTATTAGTGCAGTCTAAAGATTGATGAGACTGAATTTCATAGCAATTGGTTTTTGCGACAAGCACACCTATTTGTGGTACATTTATTTGTGGCAAAGATCTTATTTTCACTTTACTGAGTGCCTAGTAGGTAATGTGCGGATTACCTAGATACTTGCACATTATCTAGGTAATTTGAGAAATAGAACAATTTTCACAACTTTAACGGATCACCCTAGTTAATCTGCAGATTAGCTAGGTAATGTAGGGGAAATACGGACAAAATGACATACGGTTTTATTTTAGGTTCATAACTCTTTATTGGTAAATCACAGCACTGTCATATTCTACACCAATCATCTTTGGTTTGTTACCTATGAAATATACTAAACATTTACAATATTAAAATAATAGGAAAAAAATATTGTTAGTTTAATCGAGATCATCCACTATGGACAAAATGACATATACTATGGACAAAATGACATACACGTAAAAACTATAAAATTACTGACAAAGTTCACAAATGAAATGCTTGGCTCTTTTAGAAACGTCAGCGCAAGAAGTGTGAGCCCAACGGAAACAATTTATGCACCGTAACCTGTCTTCTCCAGGCTTAGATCGGGAAAAAAGATAATCGCAATATATGCATGGACAGTCTTCTTCATCATCACGAGAGTTATCAGGAAAATTTTCTTCTTCAAGTAACTTTTTAGTAATGTTTCGTCTCCTTTTCTCTGGCGGAGCTTTGGACTTATTTTTTGATTTAATTGCCTTTATATTAGGAATAGACGTTAAAACTAAAGAGGTTTGTCGAGTCACGTGATTCGTTGCAAGTTTTTTGTTATGTGAAAGATAATAAGTTCGTAAATAATACGTAAGAAAGGAAATAAAGTTTTATACTAAAATTTTTTTTAAACAATAACGAAAGACTTTGTTTGGAAGACATTTTTGATAATTAATAAAACGTTAAGAGATTAAGGTAAGTTCCTTGACTAAGCTCTTATGGACTAAATGACAGGTATGTCATTATGTCCGTTGCCTATGTATGTCGTTTTGTCCATATAACGTTATAAAAAAACAAAATTAAAAAATAAATACAAAGATATTATTTTTAATGAAAAAAGTTATTTAAGTGGAACAACAAATTCTTGAGGGTTGAAATAAATGTTACACAAATAGATAAAATAGTGAAAAAATTACCATCAATACAAAAAACTTGTTACGAGGAAAAAAACTCATAACGTATCATTTCTTGTTGTCGGCCATGACATCCGGGCGAATGAGAGGAGTGCGTTCACATTTTGACAGGTTAGTAAGAGCCGCTTGGATTAAGTAATGTCATGGTCAGTTGCGAGCTTGAGACCGCCAAATTCGAATTATGCTGCCTATGTCATTTTGTCCGTATTTCTCCTACACATTAACGGATTTCGAGCATTAGCGGTAACATATATATATGTTACCGCTAAAGCTCGAAAGTCGTTAATGTGTACATAACTTAGCTAATCTGCAGATTAACTAGGGTGATCCGTTAAAGTTGTGAAAATTGTTCCATTTCTCAAATTACGTAGGTAATTTGCACATTATCTAGGTAATCCGCACATTACCCACTAGGCACTCGGTAAAGTGAAAATAAGATCTTTGCCACAAATAAATGTGCCACAAATAGGTGTACTTGTCGCAGAAACCAATTGCTATGAAATTCAAAGTGTCACCAATCTTTAGACTGCACTAATAAGTAAGCACAATTGGATAATGTTACCTATGGTGAGTAAAATGGCGGCTCGTCCCTGATTCCAGCATAGAGAAGAAAGGAAACAGTGGGGACGCACGTTCAAACCTAACCTAACCTAACCTATCCTAATAATTTGGTTGGTAATAATTATGGTAATTTATTAGAATAGGTTAGGTTAGGTTAGGTTTGAACGTGCGTCCCCACTGTTTCCTTTCTTCTGTTTGCTGGAATCAGAGACGAGCCGCCATTTTACTCACCATAGGTAACATTAACTGCACAATTATATCATGCGATCACTAGAAAAAGTATGATAACTTTATTGTTTTTCGACTCCGGTCCAAAAGTAGGGTATCGTTGAAGTCGTCTCGGTCCCCTCCGTTCAGATAGATACTCAAAGTCCCGAAATTCCATAGGTGGTTATCTATATAATTTCCCTAATTGTATTAATATTTTAAATCGTTTGATTTTTTGTATGTTTTTTAATTGGTTGATGATCGATTCTATCAACTAATTTGTCGATTGTTCGATTGTATTAACTTGATTCTTTAGATATCGAAAATTAAATAAAGATCATTATGTTAATTTAAGCGTACAGGAACGTTGCTGTTGTTCCAGTAAAGATCTTATTTTCACTTTACCGAGTGCCTAGAAGGTAATTTGCAGATTACCTAGATAATCTGAACATTACCTAGGTAATATGAGAAATAGAACAATTTTAGCAACTTTAACGAATCACGCTAGTTAATCTGCAGATTAGCTAGCTAATCTGTAGATTAACGAGTTTCCGAGCTTTAGCGGTAACATATAGATTAACAGCCATAATGCTTATGTAAATAATACAAAATGAATGATGAAACAAATTAGAATAAACAGTCATTTTCTTTTATTCAGTATTTTATTCACAATTCACAAAAATAAGATATTTTCTTACAGATTTATGCAAAATAATAGTAGAGTGTTAAGCAGTAATAATTTTATAAACGATATTGTTATTTTTTGTTCTGAAATAAAATGTTTTGTCTTAATTTGTGTTTGAGTTCTTTATCATACAGAAATTGAAAAACAAAAATGAGTAAGTCTATTAAGTATGAGATTATGAATAAAGTAGTATTAAACAGTAGTTTGATGTGCTTCATTCATTATATTGAGTCAGAATGAAAATATTCACACTTCTTCAAAATTTGTCATCTATATATATATATATATATATATAAAATTACATGGACTGCCTGATTGATCCATCATTGCCCAGAGCAAACTGCTGAACCAAAAGAGGTGAAATTTGGTATACAGGGTACGTCATGAACATGCACATTAAGAAGGGATTTTTCGAAATTCCCACCGTGGGATGGAGAGAAAGGATTAAGGCTTAACCTGAAGAACGGCTTCTACTGTACTATTTTAGATGCAATATTTTGTTTTTAACTGCGTTTTAGTAGGGTATGCCATGAGAATGCACAATAAAAAGGGATTTTTGGAAATTCCATCGCGGAGGGAGAGGTTAAGGCTTAAATAGTCTTAGCCCCGAAAGGCACTACCAGAAACATGGTTTACAAAGAGGTACAGTACTGGTGTAACTGAAACACTTTTTCTGTAAATATTTATAATTTAGGAATTTTCAGATAACATCATTTATGTTTCAAAAAAATTAAACTCAGATTTATTGTATCTCGGAAGCCCATAATATTTGAAACTTGAATTTAGGTGCATTAGCAGTGCATACTTTGAAACAAACAAAAACCAGTAATTTTACCAAATTAGTAACAACTAATGATTGAGAATCTCAATGAAGTACCGAGGGAGGCTAATTTCTATAAAATTGAGAAGCCGCGGGTAACAGCAAGTCACTCAATATTGACTTACATAAATTTACCACACCAAAAATAATGGTTAGAATTTTGTTTGTGTGTAGCAGTAAAGTCTAGTTTAATTTTTGTTTTCAAACAGCAAAGAATTTCATACTCTAAATATTATGTTCAACATGTACTGTACCCTGGTCTTTGCTATTTCTACAGTTTCCAGTGCATCATGCTTGCTTAACTGATTTTGCTTTCTTACAAATGGCGGGTGTACTGAAAATAGCCCTAGCAGAGCAAGCATCATCTATATAAAAACAGCCTTTATCTGCCATTACTTGATCTGCATAAGGATTAAGTAAATTCAACAAATTTGATTCCTCAAATATGGCTTTGTCAGATGCCCTACTTACAAATGCTTTACTTAAATAGGTGATAAGACCTGACGGGGCAATTTCAACTAATAGTTTAATAGTCTGCTTATCATAGTAATGGGAATAAGTTAATATTCTGCAACTTGGTTTTTTCAACCAAAACTTCAGTGCAGTCCAAAACCACACGAACTTTGCTGTATTTTTGAAAGTACACAGGTAAGTTTTTCATTATCTGTTCTTTGGTAAGCCACACAATTGTAACACCTAATAATTGGCTCAGATAAACAATAGTATTGAAATACAGTATATTCTTCTACATTTTTGTCATGGAAATTTGAAATAAAACTGAAATACAAGCCAAAGACAAGGCTGGTTTTAGCTTCATCACAAGAACAATTTTGACTCTAGTACACAATTTTGTAGTAGCAATATTGTTGGACCATCTCTACATGTATACAACCACTAACACAGGTATAAGTATCAAGCATTTAAAAAATGTTTAAACCTGTGAGAATATTTAATTCATTAACTGATTTTATTAAGTCAAACATTGTACATTTTATTAAGTCAAACATTGCATATACACTGTGTTTGATGCACCTTTAGACTTACATCCAAATATACATCAATACTTATTATTTTCCATTGTATATTATACCCATAGCTGCCATCATGTTGCATGCGCTAATACCATTTGGTTCAGACCCTATGTTGGCACAAGCGAATAATAAGACGTGCTAGCGACATCGCCCGACAATGTCGCGCGATTCGTGCGAAATCGCTTTGCCGCGTGCGTCAGTGCTACAATCTTGTATCCGAAAAACTAAGTCACGGTCCCCATTTTTTATAACGTTTTTGGACTCATCTCAATTAATGGAAAAGGGCAAAGTTTTTATCAAAATCGATCCATCGAATTTTGAGATCGAACGCAATATTGTAAACAACGTAGAAGAAGTTTTGCTAACTATCCATCTCTTCCGTATGTGGCAGTACAACCAGGATAGTGGAAAGGCAGGATCGGGAAGAGTATACTGTACGTGCCCAGAGCGCCAAAATTCCAAAATTGTTACATGGGCAAACTAATAAATTCATAGATAACTGTGGTACACGAGTATGAAAAATTATATTCGTAAAAAGTGATTTTATAATTTTTACATTTGTAACAGACTAATGAAAGTCTTATCCAAAAGGTGCCAGATTTAAATTTGCCCCTTGTGCCAAATGCTCAAACTACATATATGTTATAGGTACAGTACAAGGATAGACTCTGGCGGTTGCAAGTGAAAGTTCGCCTGTCAGTGAAATAAAAGGAAATTTGTGCCAACAAGTGCAAGGATCACTTCTTTCTCTCCCACGTTGCCCAAACTTTATCACGATACGACAAAGTCGAACGATGTCCTAGTTGAAAATTAATTTCTAATCTTTAAAGTATCATTAATCACAAAATTAATTTTTCTAATCACAAAAGTAATTTTTACTCAAGTAAATTTTAAAATATGAAATAATATTAAGTTGCATTGATAAAATTTGTTTTAATAATAAATTGTTCTGAATAGATTTTCAATAAGAAGTTTTATTATAAATTTTCTCGAAGTATTATAACACTGAAATTATTTTTCTAATCACAAAATTAATTTTTACTCAAAGGAAATAATCCGAATGTCGAGAATATTCAAGTAAATTTTGAAATAATATTAAGTTAAATTGATAAAATTTGTTTTAATAATTTGTTGTTCTGAAAATTTGTTTTAATATTTTATTATTATAAAATTAAGTTGTAGTAATAATATTAAGTTGTACTGATAATATTAAAAATTTAGGGGAGATCGGGGCAACTTCGGCATGCGGGGCAAGTTTGTCAAGCGCTTTTTTTTAAAAACAAATTAAAAGGAGACTTTGGTTATAGGTTAGGCAGTTGAGTTTTATTGGTGGCTTGTTGAGTGTAGTGTTTTTATTGTTCTCCAACAAGCGTAGTTGAATTATCAAGCAAATTTTCATTTTCGTTCAATTCCATATAATATTTTTTTTCCATTTATATTGAATTGGCAGGTTTTGTTATAATTCCATGATAACGAAAGTTACTTTTCCTGTTAGAAGGATGTAACTTCAACTTATTCACGTGGCCAGATCGTGGCTTGGCATTCTGTTCTCAGGGTTGTACTTAATGTTTCGAAATCATGACTAGCGGGGTAAGATCGGCAACATAAAGCCACATTAGAAGCAAAGGATAAAAATCAAACAGATGATAAATGAAAACATGTTTGCATTTGTTATTCATGTATATATGTCTTTGAACTTGCATTTCGTTGTAATAATATTAAATGGGTGTTGGATTTGTATTTCTTTGTTTTAATAGTGAATTCCAACTTATACATTGTTAATAACATAATTTTATATACGTGCCTATCTTGCCCCATTACTGTTGCCCCTATACCAGGGGCAACTTTAATAAAAATAATTAAAATAATTACAACTTTACAAAAAGAGAGAAGTTGCCGATCTTGCCCCTATACCCGGGGCAACTTCGTCAATTTCTCTCTTCTTGTAAAGTTGTAATTATTTTAATTATTTTTATTTCCAAACTGATTTTAACCAGTTTTATAGTAAGGTAACATTCCAATAGACAATATGCAAAGCTTTTTTTTTCAGTTTACAGCAGTATTTATTACACAAAATTTAAGTAAAGCTTAACATGCCGATCTTGCCCCGATCTCCCCTATATTTTAATATTTGATGAAATATTAGGTTGGAGTGTCAAATAACTTGAATTTCTGATCACAAATTAAAATTTGTCAATAAAAGATTTATTACAAATATTTGAACTATAAAGAAACAAACAATTTTTTTCATATTATTTGTTTATTAAATTACATGATAGGATACATATTAATAATATTTTATATTATAATATTGTTCCAATAGAAACAATTCTTTTCATATTAATAATATTGTTCAAATAGAAACAATTCTTTTCATATTAATAATATTGTTCAAATTGAACACCAATTTATTTAAGTGATTTTACTTTTTCCTTCAGTTTATTTAAAGTAATGCATATTTCTTTAAGTAGGAACAGCAATATATATTCGTGATTACGAATAATATAATCTCGATCTAATTTTTGATAAAATCCACCAGATACGTGTTTTTCACTTAACACCAGGAACGTGTTTTTCACTTAACTTCCTGATTATTTTTTTATATTTTCGTAATTTATGAACATCAGCGGGTATATTTCCTCTCCGTAAATTATCGCATATTTCGCACAAAACTTTAACTCGATCGGGTGTAGCTTCTATCAATATCGCTCTTCGTTGAGAAGGAGTAGTTTTGGCTAAAAGAGCTAGCATATGATAATTTTTCTTTACGTTCTTCATTTTATCGGTAAGTATATCCAAAAAATACCTCGTTCATCTGGAAAACACGAATCTCGCATTGAAAGTTTCTTGTCTGTTTTAGGGTGAAAATCCAATAACAAATAACCAAATTCCTTTTCTGTCGCTTTTTTATAGGCATCCATAAAAAAATTACATTTCCCCGCGAACGCTTGTCTTCCCAAACAACTTACTTGACTTTCGTCACGATTATTTTAAAATAAAATCAAATAATGCGTATTTAAAGTTATATCTCTCATAATTCTATTTTTCGGAAACAAATTTTGCATTATCAGGATCACGCTTACATTATAACCTGTTTATCACAGAGTACAATTATAATTATACTCTGTGATAAACAGGAACGCAGTTTTTGAACTGAGTTCATGCATCAAATCATCAATTATTACTAAATCCCATCCTTGCACGGATTCAGGTAAACCATACATAAATGTAATATCTTTTTCTTCTTAAAAACATGGTAAATATACAGAATAACACCATAAAATTTTTTAAATGATTTTTCATAAAGTTTACAGCGAATAATTTTTCTTACTAGAGTAATTTTTCCACATTGCGACGGTCCTGCGGTTATACAGTTACTTGGATGTTTGAAATACATATCAATCAATTTTGTGAACTTTGGTAAATTTATAATGCTTTGATCCACAATTTATCTCTCTAAATCTATATATATAATCGAGACGAGTTGATAATAATAATAAGCGCAGAGCCCAAACGGTTAGGAGTTGGAAGCTGAAATTTGGTACACAGTTAGGGTACGTCACGAAAACGCACACTAAGAAGGGATTTTTCGAAATGCCCCCCTGGGGGAGAGGGACAGGATTAAGCTTAACACTTCCATCAACAATAGAAGTGTTAAGTAAGTAACAATGAAAGTGTTAACAATGGAAGTGTCAACAATGGACATGTTACGTAACAATGTAATTGTTAAGAGAAAGCGATGTTTTAAGAGAAAGTGCAGTTGGTTTTCGTTTTTTGCAGGAAATTGAAGATATTTTTAGACCCATATAAAAATTCTCTAATTAGTCTGGAAACGGGACATCCAATTTTTGCATTCTGTAAAAACGGATAAGGTTGACTATAACGTAATAAACTTAATCTTCGCTATCGTTACTTTTGCCCGAGCAACGCCGGGCCCACNTCATAAGGTTGACTATAACGTAATAATCTTAATCTTCGCTATCGTTACTTTTGCCCGAGCAACGCCGGGCCCACCTGCTAGTATTAATATATTCTTTTTATTTTTTTCAACATAAACTTCGTTCATAACATCAGAACATTCCTCAAACAAATAATATAGTTTATTACTAACTTCGTTAATTCTTCCATTTTCGTCAACAATTACAAAACAAAACTTTCCATCTCCTTTCCATATTTCTCCGTTAACTTTAAAATAACGTAAAACAATAGGAAAATTATCGGGAATATCGAATGAAAAATTATTTACCGCAGCAATGCAGCTATCCAAAGACTTGTACAAACGAGGAGAAAGAGTAATTTCTGTCACTGTCGTAGGTAATGATAAAACCATATTCTTCCATGACCGAACCTGGTATTAAAATAAATTCTAACATCTCTTAAAATTTAATTTATATCAAAAACCATCCAATCACATTTCTTATAGTAAGTATTAATAAATTATTTGTAATCTGAAAAATTATTTATTTTTTGATAAAGAGTAAAAATTACTTTTGTGATTAGAAAAACAACTTATCAATACAACTTAATATTATTTCATATTTTAAAATTGACTTGAATATTCTCGACATTCGGATTATTTCCTTTGAGTAAAAATTAATTTTGTGATTAGTGCCACCCAAACCACTACTACTCATATCTCAGAACAGAAAATAAAGAAATTAAACAAATTAGACGCCAATACACACGCACGCGTGAATTTTTCCCCTTTATTGACTTTTTTGAGGGGTTCGGGAGGTCTCCAAACGTGTAGATTTGCAAAAAAAAAAAAAAGTTGGAGGGTCAAATTTGACACGATTCCAATACTTTTCCGTTTTATATACATAACAAGTTGGTAAGTAAAAAGGAGTCGAAGTCGGCGGATTTTTTGACGACTCCGACTCCGGCTAAAACACCAAAACTCCATGACTCCGACTTCGACTCCGACTCCACAGCCCTGAATAAAAGGTATTAATTGCTGTTCTGGGGCTCACTTTCAAAAAGCAGATCAAAGCAGATACACTTTTTAATTACTAGGCCTACCAATGGATCACCACCATTGCTGTAGCTCTACCCGGGAAACTGAGAATCTTTGCAAAAATACCTTTAATCACACCGAGTGGATATTTCGATATGTATGATATTTTAGCTTTTCCTACGTCTATTCCGTTAATAAAAACGTTTGCCTATTTCCAAACTGGATATTCTATCAGAGCTTTGTCTATGGATAGATAATCGTACTGTACTGTACATGCTACTGCAACATTACGAATTGACTGTTTGTAAGACATCCTGTTCTTCTCTGTTCATTAGACGTACCGATACGAAGAGCGCCACAACATAGTTGTATATATTCATTATACACCGGAAATGAGCAAAAAGTCAGACCTTTGTGCTAGGCAAATTGTCTTAAGTTATTCTCCGATTTTTTAAAAGAAGAGACGAACAAGGAACATGGATATATTCTATCCCTACTCCACTTGTCTTAGCTATCAAGTGTTCCTCCGACAACGGAAGTCACCTTCATCACATTCGGCAATTAGCAAATTAAATAATACGAGAATAATAACGTTACCAAATGCATGCGTAGGTTATTTACCTGGAATTATCCTTACTTCCCATTTCCACATGCGATCTACGATTCAAACAGAAATTGCCCAACGACTAGTAGTACCTCCTATCGAACAAATCGTAAATAAAACTGAATTACAACTTTCCTGATTTCTAGAGCTGCGTAAGCAAGAAAAGTTAAAGGTCCAATTGAATTTAGACATCCAAATGGCGGACAGATCAAATAACGAAGTAAAATATGAGTTAAATCATTTACTTCATATAGCACAACGTACTTCACCGACATCAGCCGTTTCACCTCCCCTCCTATGATAATTCTTGGCTGTATTAGTACAGTATTCCTCAGTAAATGCATCATTTCCACACTTCGTTGTTACCTTTGAAAAATAAAAACTCCTAAATCTACTCGTTGGAATCAACGAAAGAAAACAGACGACGATATCTCATTCCAAGAGATCAAAAGGGAAACTGCTCCAAAGGAAATTACCGAGATCGAAGTTACTCACGAAGCAAATCCTCTGCCTGACTCTATCCCTCAGAGACAAAAAAGTAGCCAGGCTTACCGAATGTAGTTAAACCACAGTTAAAAGAAAAACGACCACGAACTACCTCCACGAGCACCCGTCCTATGTTGATTTTTTTTCCACATTCCAAAGTATTAGTATATAAGATTATGTTATATTGCAAACTTAACTAATAAAGTATAGTGCAAGCTAAAAATGTATGACACGCGTTTAATTTTTCTGCATTTAAGTATAACCGTTTACAGTAGCGCCGTGGGCTGCTGCACTTATAATAATGTTCCCAGAAATCAGCTGAGGCTCCTTACATACTAGTTACCCTGACAAATTTCGTTTTTTTAATCTTCACCTCTTTCTGAGATACTAAACAAAATAGATGATGACACACACACAATTCACCACACAGATCATAAGCGCCCGTACTGTATACTGGAGCATGTGCTTCCCCTTTTCGTCTCGGTTGCCTTTTTCCTAATCCCAAAGAGGGCTCCAAACAACAGAAAATTAGCCTATTCTGCAAATGTAAGAGAAACTAATAAACAATATTTGCCTATTGACCCATGCAACTTCGTCGTTTGATGACCAAAACCCCATTTCTTGTTTTCAAAGCCAAGTTAACCCCTAGTGTAACCAGCCCCACTTAGTGGAAGCATTGATCCCAGGTGAATCATAGAGTTTGAAGCTCCTAGCGTAATGCACGATGCCCCTTTTTACAGCTTGTGCTCCTTTTTCATAGTCTGATGGCGCCGCCGAAACACACACAATACACCATACAAAAATAAGAATTTTTTCCATTGACATTTTTCGGTTCAGAGCTCTCGAGATTTACAGAAAACCCGGAGAGTCGAATTTAACATAATTACAATACTTTCCTGTGTTATATAGCCTAACAGGCGAGAAAGTAAAATTTATGTTTAAAATAAATTGCTAATTCTCTCGAAATTATTATATTTTTTCCGTCATTTTGTCAAATAACATCTGGACATTTCAAATATGCAGCTGGAGTTATTGGCAAAGCTTCCGTGTAAAAGACATTAACAACTAGTCTCTGGTCAGAGGACACGCGAAACGTTTATTTTCGCTGGTAGATTTCGAAATTTTTGGGGATTTCAAATTCTCTACACTTCTATTTATCAAGACCCGACTCTGCAACGATACTCAATTAATGATTTATCGTCCATAAATACTGATCTTGGAAGAAAAGAGGTAACATTAATTTTATTCTTTAGTATTTTTACAAGATAATTAATAACTTTACGAAATTCATCTAATTTTATTTAATATGTAAAATTTGGAACACGTTTTAAAATAAAATTCAATAATTATGATAAATAACCGAATATATTTTTCTTTGTATATGGCAACGCGACGCGAGTGGAGGATTTTCTATAGGAAACTGGCCCCCTTTTAGATGTTGCAAACGTAAAGAAAACTGCATGTGGCTAGGTGCAAACCTACGACCAACTACCAAAGATTTTCTTCGTATCGTATTTGTTTATAAATATAATACATTGTTGGAGTTTAGGTGGACTATTATACAGTAGAATCTATATAAGAAAATGAAGAGATAAATGGAAAAAGCAAAGTGAAAAAAAAAATTATTTTCGTACATTTTATTTCCTCTAATTATAAATTAATTTAAATAATACTTATAATTAATTTGTATAACTGTCACGCGAATACAGAATTCGTACATATTGAATATAATATATCATAGAAATGAACGGGGCAATTTTTTAGTTGTTAGATTCACAGACATGTGATTAAGATGCATAGAACGCTACATGTGCGACTTGATATTTGCTAGAATAACACGAAAAATTCTCCGTTATTTAGTGAATAGCGATAAACGAATTATGTTGAATTAATTAAGCCAGACGGATAAAGATGTGAAGATTTTAAAACTTTTTAAAAATAAAATATGATAACAAACGGCGCTACAAAAATTTTTAAAGTTGCCGGAAAAATTGAGCAACTAGCTGTTGGGTTATTTATTAATATAAGGCATATTATATTTCATCATATAATTTTTCATACTCGTGTGTCAGTTTTTTATGAGTTTGTTAGTTTGTCCATGTAACAATCTTGGAATTTTGGTGCCCTGGTCACGTATTCCCTCTACCTCTGCCTTTCCATGATTCTGGTTGTATCTGCTGGTTATGGAAGATACGATCCTTGCATTTGCCAGTCATTGAGGGATGATTCTTATATTTACTGACACCTGTATTTTGTTCGTTTTTCGCGCCTATTTTTCATTAGGCACACGCAAAGCTGTGTTTTGTTTTCTACTCTAAATTGTTTTGGGAGCATGGACATTGTTTTTGATATATAGTGGAGTCAAAATGACAGTCATTGACCCCTATTGTTTACATTTAAATAGACAGCATTAAATTTTTGATTCCTCGTCACAATTAATGGAAAATGACAAATTTTCATCAAAATCGGCCCATCAAATTTTGAGAACGAACTCAAATCTATTCACTTGGGCCACTAAACATAAGTGCTGTAAGGGTCGACCAGAATGGCTGCAACAAAGGGTATAGCGTGCCTACTAACATACGAGAATGACTTGTGTATTGCCTTTGTAATGACTTTCTTCTCTGTAGTCAAAACGTTTTATCTGCATCGGTGTCCGACGTAAACAACTACGAAATCAACTAGGATTAAAAAGTTGTGATGAACACTTTGCGACATTTTAGAATACTGTACAGGGTGATTATAATTAAAGTTTCACTTTGAAATGGCCATAAAATGAAAACTACTGTACAGAATGTTATCAAACTTGGTAATAGTGTACAGGACGTCATGGGATTTTATTTCCTGTGAAAAATAGTTCAAAAACTCACCACCAACGGGGAATGGCGCTGTCTGCAATATTGTTACATTTTCAACGATGTCTGCATGTCTTATTTCGTTTAACAATATTGCAGACAGCGCCATTTCCCGTTGGTGATGAGTTTTTGAACTATTTTTTCACAGGAAATAGAATCCCATGACGTCCTGTACACTATTACCAAGTTTGATAACATTCTGTACAGTAGCTTTCATTTTATGGCCATTTCAAAAGTGGAAGTTTAATTATAATCACCCTATATATGGGTGATTATAATTAAAAGATCGAAAAAGATGTTTTATAGAAGGAAAGGAAATGCTAAAACTAATAATTTGCTATGGCATTAAAGAAAAAATATATAAGCCAAATGAAGACGAAGGATGCTCAGTCGAAATGAAAATATTTTCTCTCTGCTTATCTGTTGTTTCAAAGAATCCTCACGAAATCACGTTAAATATAAAATTCAGCTGGTAATATTGTACAACACAGGTCAGTTTTAAAAGTAATTGAACATTGTATGGACTGTAATAAGTATTTTCCTAATGTAAATGATCATCTTATTTAGTGTTCAATATACTAAACAAAATATCTACAAAAACAAGAGAGATACAGAAAACGTTTGCCGCTTGACAATGGATCAGAATAATATTTTGTGGAAGAAAGAAATATTAAATTGTTAGAGTGACAGGATCAGTGTACTATGAACTATATACTTATCTAAGGAAGTAAAATGCAGATTGGGAAAAGAAGTTAACTAATATATTTAAAAGCAAATTTGGGAGAAATTAAAATACAGGGTATGGTAAAAAGTGGGAAAACAGCACTCACCTTATATGAAAAAAACCCTCTACGGTTGTGATGTCAAACAGTTTGGTTTGATAATTTCACCATTACTAACATGTTTTGAATTTTCTCCTGACGGGCTTGTATTCAACAACGAAGAAGCTATCAAGTTGCTAGAAGTAAAGTGCCCCAAAATTGGGGCAGAAAAATCTGAAAAAGAAATGATGCAATCTCTTAACTATATAGTACAGTACATGATGGGTATAGTGATTACAGCTTTAAAAAATCACAAGTAGTATGAGCAGTCAATTAGGTTTGGCTATATTAAATTTAAATTCATGCGATTTTGTAATTTTCAGTCCAATTAGGTTTGGCTATATTAAGTTTAAATTCATGCGATTTTGTAATTTTCAGTAGGAAAGATCAAGCCCTTAAAATCCTTGAAGTTTTAACGGACTATAGTTTTATTTATAAATGGACAGAACAGCTATTAAATGATTTTACCAACATTATTTTTCCTTACCTATGCAGAATTAATTCTTAAATATAACAATCTAAAATAGTGATTTATGATGGGAAAGATAAGAACAAAATTACACATTACTTTGAATTAACTTAATAACAATATTAATAGCCATAATGTTTATGTAAATAATAGAAAATAAATGATGCAACAAATTAGAATAAACAGTCATTTTCTTTTATTCAGTATTTTATTCGCAATTCACAAAAATAAGATATTTTCTTACAGATTTATGCAAAATAATCATAGAGAGTTAAGCAGTAATAATTTCATAAAGATATTGTTATATTTTGTTTTGGAGTAAAATGTTTTGTCTTAATTTGTGTTTGAGTTCTTTATCATACAAAAATTGAAAAACAAAAATGAGTAAGTCTATTACTACATAAGTATGAGTTTATGAATAAAGTGGTATTAAACAGCAGTTTAATACTACTTTGTTCATAATCTCATACTTACGTGGTAATAGACTTACTCATTTTTATATGAATAAAGTAGTATTAAACAGCAGTTTAATACTACTTTATACTACATACTGTATAATCTCATACTATATAATGAATAAAGCAATATTAAACTGCTGTTTAATGTGCTTCATTCATTACATTGAGTCAGAATGAAAATGTTCACACCACTTCAAAATTCGTCATCACTCAATATTGACCTAGATAAATTTACCACACCAAAAATAATGGTCAACATGACCCTGGCCTTTTCTATTTCTATAGTTTCCAGTGCATCATGCTTGCTTAACTGATTTTATTTTCTTACAAACGGCGGGTGTACTAAAAATAGTATTAGCAAAGTAAGCATCATCTATATAAAAACAGCCTTTATCTGCCATTACTTGATCTGCATAAGGATTAAGTAAATTCAACAAATTTGATTTCTCAAATATGGCTTTGTTAGATGCCCTACTTACAAATGCTTTACTTAAATAGGTGATAAGACCTGACGGGACAATTCCAACTAATACTTTAATAGTCTGCTTACTATAGTAATGGGAATAAGTTAATATTCTGCAACTTGATTTTTTTAACCAAAACTTCAGTGCAGTCCAAAACCACACGAACTTTGCTGTATTTTTGAAAGTACACAGGTAAGTTTTTCATTATCTGTTCTTTGGTAAGCCACACAATTGTAACACCTAATAATTGGCTCAGATAAGCAATAGTATTGAAATACAGTATATTCTTCTACATTTTTGTCATGTAAATTTGAAATAAAACTGAAATACAAGCAAAAGACAAGGCTGGTTTCAGCTTCATCAAAGAACAATTTTTACTTTAGTACACAATTTTGTAGTAGCAATATTGTTGGACCATCTCTACATGTGTACAACCCGCTAACACAGGTAGAGATAGTATCAAGCCTTTAAAAAATGTTTAAACCTGTGAGAATATTTAATTCATTAACTGATTTTATTAAGTCAAACATTGTATGCATATACACTGTGTTTGATGCACCTTTAAACTTACATCCAAATACACATCAATACTTATTATTTCCCATTGTATACCTATAGCTGCCATCATGTTGTATGCGCTAATATCGTTTGGTTCAGACCCTATGTTGGCACAAGAGAATAATAAGACGTGCTAGGGACCTAGCGACATCGCCCGACAATGTCGCGCGATTCGTGCGAAATCGCTTTGCCGCGTGCGTTAGTGCTACGATTT
Organism: Centruroides sculpturatus; assembly: GCF_000671375.1. Classification (NCBI taxonomy): domain Eukaryota; kingdom Metazoa; phylum Arthropoda; class Arachnida; order Scorpiones; family Buthidae; genus Centruroides; species Centruroides sculpturatus. The sequence goes on from NW_019384771.1 coordinate 759,871, forward strand.
TGTATCTCAAAAACTGAGTCACTGACCCCATTTTTTATAACGTTTTGAACTCCTCATCTCAATTAATGGAAAAGGGCATAGTTTTTATCAAAATCGACCCATCGAATTTTGCGATCGAACACAATATTGTAAACAACGTTCGCTAACGCTACATCTCTTCCTTGGGTGGCAGGTACTGTACAACCAGGATTGTGGAAAGGCAGGAACAGGAGAAGTGTACGTGCCCAGGGCGCCAAAATTTCAAAATTGTTACATGGCAAACTAATAAATTCATAGATAACTGTGACACACGAGTATGAAAAATTATATTCATAAAAAGTGATTTTATAATTTTTACATTTGTAACAGACTAATGAAAGTCTTATCCAAAAGGTGCCAGATTTAAGTTTGCCCCTGGTGCTAAATGCTCAAACTACATATGTGTTATAGGTACAAGGATAGACTTTGGCGGCTGCAAGTGAAAGTTCGCCTGTCAGTCAAATAAAAGGAAATTTGTGCCAACAAGTGCAAGGATCACTTCTTTCTTTCCGACGTTGCCCAAACTTTATCACGATACGACAGTCGAACGATGTCCTAGTTAAAAATTAATTTCTAATCTTTAAAGTATCATTAATCAGGCCTACAAATAGAACTCTTTGTTCAAAGATTTTTTTTTTCTAAAATACTGTATAAATTTGTTCATCTTATTCTGTAGTGTAATATTTCACCAACTAACTGATAGATAAGTGATATATCAAGATTTAATTTATAAAAAGCCTGAGTGGTTTCCCTTTGAACTAATCCCTACACGTGTTTTTAATTCAATCCTCTAACAGTAGATGGTGTAACTGAACAGTTTTCATAACTAGCTTATTTTAAAGTGGCGGTAACAGGCACAGCGTCAATCATGGTATATACAGTACTTTAAAACCCTTCCAAAATGTTCTTAACAAGTGATTCTGATATAAAATTCAGAATTTATCATAAAATGATTCCTTGACGAAAAGAAATTGTCACACATTCTTTTGCTTATTCATTGCTTTAAATGCCCGGAAGAAAGCGATACGGAATCACTCTAAGCCATATGAAAAAAAGCTAGCAATTAGCATTGTTCTTGCTGGACTTTCCCGGAATTCTTTGTTTTCATCTTTAAAAATTGTTAACAACACTTTTTAGGCCTTCAGGTGTACATAAAATTACTAATACTTGTGATTACTCGTATTTAAAATGGAGTTCATATTATTAAGGTCGTATATCAAGATGTAGGGGCATATCTTCCGAACCAATTTTCTGATTTTCTTTAAAATTTTTAGAAACAATTTCTTCTAACACTCAAACCTCCGTGCAAAATTTCAAAAATTTTTGAATAAAGGAAAGGGAGTTATTAAGCTCCGAATTAGGTGAACATAATCGTGCTCCTCACATTCGTATACACTAATATCTATATATTTATTTATTTAAGCATGCTAGTACATCCATGATGTGAGTAGAAAACATACAAAAATCATACAAGATGATACAACATATCCCTTAATACAAAACAAATACAGTATATAGAACTCATAACTATATCACAATAGTGAAACAAAAATTAAATTCATTTTAAACCTAAAAGTGGGAAAACTATCCAAAAAAAAAAATATAAATAAAATAATTACCAGACAACTTGGCTACCTAAAAAATGAAAAATAATTAATTAGTCTTTTATTCACAAATTAAATCGTCTCCCAAATATCAAAAGCTAACCGCTGGTTAAATAACGTGCAAAGCACACCCCCTGGGCGCAATCAACATAAAATTACCAACAATTTTCTCTATAAACTTAAAAAGAAACACTGAGAAACACACATAAAAGCGAATCGAAAAGATATAACTGACGACCTCGCAGAAATAAGCCACATTCCTGCATTTAAACAAAACGAACATTACATTCCCCAAGCGGTAATAAAATATTAACAAACCTAATATAACTAGCTCTATAAATTATTTTTAATTTTAACGAAAACCTAATACACAGCAAACAACCGGCCATTGGCCTTCCTCTACTGTGATCTCTAAAATCATCACCAACAATATAATGATAAACCCTTAATTTCACTACCCTTGAACCACTTTTCTGATAAGAAAAACACGTCATAAGTATGATAAAAAAATTTTTTGCAAATAGCCTTTAATTTAGGGAATTCAATATAAAGTTTATCTTTGATTTTTACTGCAAATATGATAGTGATGAAAAAGAAAAATTTAATAGTAACATTAAGACGATAATATGGAGGATGTAAACAACTTCTATTTCTAGTATTGACGAAAGGATACGAAGATAAATATATTCGGATGAAAGTAGATCCTTAAGTACGCCTATATATACAATGAAATGACCGAATTCCCGGTATACCACTTGAGAGCACCTGGGGATTCTATAAATGAGAGGTTAGAAAGTTTGTTAAGTAAAATATAAAGTTTATTTAGGATAGATGAAGGGGCAGAAACCCAAATAGGTAAGGTATAGTCTATTATAGACTGTATGTTGGTGAAAAATAATACTGTAAGAGTGTTTTTACTAGAAATTATTCTAAAGTTTTGCCTTAGCATTCCCCTACAGATTGATACTTGTTTGATTAAATTTTCTATAATGTAGTTTGAAAGAGAGTTTTGAATCAAATATTATACCTAAATCCTGAACTCTAATTTAATTTCTTCTATGAAACCGTGTCTTGTTCTGTAATTCTTATTTATTAAACACTAGTCTTGTGTTATATTCTGCAGACACATGCCAAGTGTCTCCAGAATACAACACAAGACTAGTGTTTAATAAATAAGAATCTAATTTAATTGTCAACGAAAAATCAAGTATTCTAGAATATCTAGATGCTTGTTTGATATTTATTTTGTTTGAAATTTTTTTGTCTCGCAATTTTTTCTTTTATTGTTGGTAAAAAAAATAATAATCAAAATTTCTCGAAAAATTTATCGAGAAGCAGAAATTTCTCGAAAATTAATGCCTTTTGTTTGTATTAGTAATTTTGTCTTCAATTGACATAAACAAGTTAATTTTTTTACTATTAAAACAAATATTTTTTGAATTAAATAAATATATTAAAATTAACGAGAAAAACTAATTTTTAATTTATTAGTTAAATATTTAAAAAAAAATCTCAGCGAAAAATCGGAATTTTCCATTACACTTGCAACGTTGTGCAACCTGCCACGCGTAGGAAGAATTAACATTTGGTAGAAATTGAGTGCACAGTATATATATTCCAGCTAGTATACAGCTATATTATCATCGACTTAATGAATGTTCTACGAAGTTTAACGATGCTCATATTCCTACTAAGCGTTTCGATTTTTATCGTCGTTTCGGGGAGACTCACTGGTAAATATATTTAACAATATAATGAAATTTTGAAAAATATCGGACTTCTCGATAGAAATATAAAATTATTTTGAATTAACTTGTTCCAGGACGAGAAGAAATAGTGTTTCCATCTATTGAAACACTCAGATCCGGAGAGAAGAGATTAAGTTTTCGAGCACTAAATGAAGATATCGAACTGAAATTAGAATCGGCTGGTAACGTGTTTGGAGAAGGATTTTTTGTTGAATCAATTCACGATGGTAGATCAGCTATTCCTGAGGTAAGGTCTTTCGTTAATCTGTATACTGTCCGAATAGAGTTGTATATTTGATTATCAGAAGTGGAAATAAGAGGTTGCGGGGATGCGGGCAGTCCTGGTTATAGCCGCAGTACACAGCTAAGTACAAGTTACCAAACAAAGAAAAATTCTCTGTCAGAGATGATGTGAACGCGGAAAGTAGATGAAAATATGCATTTTTACATTGAATTTTAGATAAATTTTTAGGGGAATTCACTGGCTTTTCTGTTCTTTGTTGTCTCTTTTCATTCTGTGGGTACTAAGACGATCTTTTTAGTTCATTGTAGGCTACACGAAGCCCACAATGGGAGCAGGACGATGAGGAAGAGGCCAGACATATTCGGGAAAGACTGCCCTTGAAAGATTCTTTGGGTTTCCTGTCAGTAGTGTCCCCGGAGTTGGTAACACCAGCAGTGGTTGGGTAACACCTTTACCAACTCGGTCAGCTTGTCGTCAAAACTGACTGGTTTAGCTTTCATGTCAGGATGCGTGCAAGCTTACATGCCGGACAGCTCTGTGAAATTCACTATCTCAATGCTCGCGCCATATATGTTCGGGAAAGAATATCGTGATGGCAACAGTTAACTAGTCTATAATAATTATAGAACACTCAACACACAGCACATAACCCATAATACATGGTAGCGATTTTATGGCGATAATTGCGACTGACACAAATTTATTACGGGAATGCAAAAAAAAACGCATCTCGGATGAAAAATATTCTGAATTTTTCATAAATTCTAATAATCATTAATTTGAAATAGCATTTAATTGAAATCCAGAACATTATTATAGAATATATATGACTGGTTTAGCTTATAGCGATTATTGGAGGGCTTTCAATATTTCGAGTTAGGAGGAGCCGTGGGCAAGTCGATAGGGATTCAAGTTCTGAATAATGACAGGTTGATAGGTTAACTAAATAATAAGTTTAACAGAAAAATAAAGCATAAGATACAATATACAAGCGTAAGATACAATTATAGATATGCGTTACTAAGCTAGAGTTATAGGTCGATAACCTAGACTATATGCGTTTACAATTATTAGAATGTTTCAAATATACCTAAACGAGCCGATATCTACTGACTCCCACCTGAATTTTATACGATCGAGAGAGTTTACATCTATATTATCATACCTGTTTTTGGAGTTGTGGCTGTTGATTCGGCGCTAATTATTCTTGGAGGACTAAGAAAGAACTTTGGACTTTGCACAAAAATTATAAATGAAATGCTTTGGTGACTGTGTGGTGGAACGGCTCGATATGGTCATTTTCATAGTATGTCCGCCCTCGATTATGGCGAGACGATCCTCTGTTGTCATCTAAGTTTGTCCGCCCCGAACATTTGGTGTGCTATCGTTATATCGCCATTAAGTGTGGGAATTCGATCAGATGACCGTTTGTTTGGTACTGGCCTATGAAAACTAAACGAAGTTTTCGTATTTCTTTCAATTGTTTTAGATTTCCTCTTTAAACTAAAGTTAAGTGTCAACTTTCTCACATAATTGCGACAATTTCGGGGATCGATGTGAGGGGGAGGACTTTGTCACTTCGATGACTCTAGAGACACGAATTCTTTAGTTACTTGCTGATAGTTAAGTTAACATTCGATAGACCCCGTTATTTTGCTCTGTAGGAACCGATAGGGTAAAGAATGGTTTCTAAAACGCGTTTTCTTTTCGTTAAAAATTTAGAAAAGCAGTCCCTGGATTCTCACATACAGCACTGTAGCGCATCTTCTTGTCTCACTTTTTTATGTTGTTGCTTGGTTTAATCATAAACTTGTTTCTAAAATTGTTAATCATATAAAAACAATTTGAACTTATTACACTCATCAACTTATTTTATATTTTAAGCTAAATCTTCACGATATAAAACAAAATCTCTACAAAGATAAGAGAGCTGGAGCATCTCTCCATATTGAAGAGAAAGAACACACATTGATTGTAAGTTTCTTATATAATTATAGTAATTATAATAATTATGTTCTTAAAATAAATTTTTCGGTGATAATAATTTTTCCCTCCAGAGAGGAATCATAAATCACAAATTGAGAATCGAACCTCACGAATCCGAAGCGAGAGTAAGAGGAGGAGTAAGATCTCATCGGATAATGGAATACATAGAAGAGGATGGCTTTCACGAAAACGATGCAGGTATGTTATGTAATATATTATAGTAAAAAAGAAACATTAATATAACGAACTTTAAACTTAAAACATCATTTTAGTCAAACCTGGTGCTAATTTTCATCCGAATATTAATAAGTCTTCCGACGGTTTGAGATCTGGAGAACCGATATATGTGGAAATTTGCATTGTAACCGATACTGCTTTTACTAAATTATTTCCTAACGATTACGCTATTATAGTATATGTTGCTATTTTAATTAATGGGGTAAGTATACATTTATTGGTAACAATATATATGTATATAATATATATAGGCCAATATTATATACAGAAAAGAACTGAATAGAAAATTTTCTGTATTCTACATATAGGCTATATATATATTCATTTCGCTGCCCACCTTCGTATAATACAGAAAATATTTCTATTCAGTTTAAATTGTTAATATCTTTTATATCTTTTAAATATTAAAATCTAAAAAAAATTATTATAAGTTTCATCATTGTCTGAATTTCAGGCACAATGTCGTTATGACAATCTGAGGAATATTAGGGTGATTTTGGTTTTCAGTGGATTAAAAATAGTCAGGGTAAGACTTGAAAGAAAATAGTAATGGTAATATTGAAACTGTTAAATTATTAAAAAAATTAATTATTTCTTATTTTTTCAATGCTTTATTTAGTACGCAAGACACGAACCTTACATCCAAAACAATTTAGTCGAAGGTCATCTTTTAAAAGGTTTTGATGCATTAAATGATTTCGGTAAATACATGGGAAGAGCCGGATATACTTGTGACGTAATAAAGCTCCTTACAAAGTAAGTCGAGAATTTTATCAAAACGAGAATCCAATCTTATTATATAATTTTTGTTGATTTTATTTTAGACTAGACTTGGTTGACGAAGTCGACGGAAAATTAGCAAGTGGCCTTCTTGGTATAAAATATAAATTTAATTCTTATTTTAATTTCTTTGCCGTAAAAACCTTACTTAATACGATCAATTTCAGGTCTCGCGTATATAGGAACAGTCTGCGATACATCCTCTGAGCCTGATTTTAGTTACAAAGTAGGAATTAGCGAAGACGATGCCCATTGTTTCGTAGGTGTTCGTACGGTCGCTCACGAACTCGCTCACAAGTAAGTAATTTATGAATTTATCAATTCTCAGATGCATAATTAAATCGAACGAATCACATTCTAGTCTTGGTTGTGGCCACGACGGTGATTTGCCAGTTTCTTACATCCAGGGACATCCAGGATCCGAAAATTGTCCTTGGGACGACGGTTATATTATGAGTTACGTGCAAGAGTTCCTTAATCGTTATTATTTTTCTTCATGCTGCGAGGACTGTATTCGTTACTCAGCAATGTAAGAGTCGAGTTGAATTAATTAATTTTGTTTTGCAGTTGAAATGAAAATTTATTTTTTATTATAGGATCTTTGATTGTCTTAGAAACAATAATACCGGATATGATTTAGGAGTTTCCAGTGAAATGCCTGGAGTACAGTTGGAAAATACACTCGGTTACTCCGTTTCGAAATATGAAAATGAGAAAGTCGCTTATTACGATCATCGCTGCAAGAATTTAAGGCGTGGCTTCGTTTTACGTTCTTTCAAAGTAAGCTTTCGTCTATCTTTTAATCTTTTAATTGCATTACTTGGAAAATAAATACGTTCTGTATTGCAGTATCCGGATGGTACATGTAGTTATGCTTGCCGCACTGAAGTCGACGAAGAGAATCAGTTCTATTATTGGACTGTGGATTGCTTGGATGGCGATATGTGCGATACAGGAAAGGTAAGGATGTTTAACTAGTTACATTTGTTCTTCGATAAATTATATTGAATAGTTTGTAATTAATACAGGATTTTATATTACAGAGATGCTTCAATGGAGAATGCATATAGAAACTGATACAGTAATTAATTAAATGCAAAGCTAAATTTGATCTTAATTCGAATTAATGTATTTGAACGATAAAACGAATAAATTTATTTTGAAACAATACCAGAGGTTTCATTCGATATTAAAATCGAAATTTATCTAATGTTTACAATATTAACGGTTGTAGAGGAAAAACTTTCCTGCCTTAGAAAATATATAATTTTTGGCCGTTCTCGTTTTTTCAGACGAGAGATATTTGAGACGAAAAGGATTGTCTTTTGAGAGATTTATATTTGAAAAAAATAACATGGTCTGTTTGGGGTGTTATTTACGAAATAAATTACGAAAAAAAGAAAACCAAATAAAACGGGTAACACATAAGTTTAGCTTATTATCCGTAAATTGCTATAATATCCTATTTTCCTAACTAAAAATAATGGGCTCCCTATAAGAATAATGCCTGAGTAAACCACGTAATCCCGGCTACTTTTTTGCAAATAAACTACAATTTAAACAGAAAAAGGAACAACACACCAAAAACCACAATATAAACCAAAACTAAACGTAAATAAAAATATCACTTATTTATCACAATAACATTTCAAGTATAAAGAAAATAAATAAATAAATAATAAATAAAAAGTAAAAAGTAGACGCAAATATGTATGTGACCCTAACAAAATAGCCATATATAGAGACGTCCCGATACTGTCGATACCGATAACGGTATCGATACTTTTGTGAGGGTCAGAAATTTCGTGTTATAAACTTTAATCTTTTATAAATTTTATTTAAAATTTAAATGCAACTTTATAAAAACGAAACGAATTATAAAAAAAATTAAAAGAGAAAAGGGAAAAATAAAATCGATAAAAATCTGGTTAAACCTCGATTCCCACGAGTTAGATTCTGTGTCACGATTGTGTCACCCGTCACCTCATTGGTCCAAGGAGATCGTCATCCCTGACGAAATCGGGGACAGGCCCGAAAAGAGGACTTCGTATAAAAAGGACAGGCACGATGGGTAAGATCGTGGAAGTTATTATTTGATTGTGTGTGTGTGCCGCGCCGAGTTCGTCTTCGAGAGACTGTTCCTGTCGAAACCCAACACCTCCTCCTCAATGACTGAACTGGACAATATCAATTCACCTATTTAACTTCGAACTGTGGGACTTTATTGCTGCTACTCAATCAACAGTAAAATATAAGGTATTTATCCTGCCGCGCACTATTGTACGCTCTCTCTCTCCGCGTTAGCTAATCACGAATTTGATTGTAACTAGCGATTCACGTAACTTATATTTAGCCAATATTAACTTGTAACCTTAAATTTGGATGTATAATGAACTTAGATTTAATATAAATAAACGGTTATTTATGTTTAAAACATCTCTGAGAGCAGTTTCTTCCGTTCTTCTCTCCGTTCACTCCATTCCGGGTCCAAAACTCATACGTAACCGCTCGCGCGAACTTGTGGTCTCTGTATCGACCTAAGGATACAGTGGTGTCATCCTGACGTGGTATCGAAGAGATACCGACCCAACGATCACACTTTTCTGTTATTAGTACATACCTAACCATGTAGAATTTTCCTATCAGAAGATGAACTTTCTTCTTATGAAAGACATGGGTATATTTAAAAAAATATATACATAAACAAAGACGGGATACCACTACTATAATGCGATACATTAACAGCAAGGTCTAACAGATCTTTATCACCTATTAGAAGTGGTTTAAAGTTTTAAGATACAATCAGTGTTGTGGTAAGGTAGTGGAAGAGGAAGCACCTGTCAGAGCGCCGAGACGATGGAGTGTCAAAATTTTAAATTTATTATATGGGCGAACTAATAAATTCATAGAAAACTGTCACATACATATAAGAAAAATTGTATTATGATATATAATATGCATTATATTAATAAACAGTATTTTTATGATTTTAAATAAGAGGGAGACCGATAATGCTGATGCGCAAAACAAGCATTCTCGTTATCAGAAAAAGCACTGTCTCACTGTACTAAATCCAACATTCTAAAGACTGACAGAAAAACGAGCTTTAGCGCAGCTTTCTTTGTGGTCATCCAGAGAAAATGGCTGTAAGGCCGAGCCTTTAAGCCTCAGTCTTACAGCCATTTTCCCATCTTTTGAAGGCTGAGACAAAGATTAAAAACATGGATTATAATAGAGGAAAATGTGCTATTTCTAATGATCCCAAAAAGAAAAAAGAAATCCGAGACGACCCATTAGGGGATATTTGCCATTCAAAATTAGTATAAATCTACCGTGGGGCGTTTTTACTTAAGCATGTTTCTGCAATCCAGACAATCAAGATTTCTTACTTTACGTGAATTATGACAACTCCCGTGAATAATTAACAGGCAAACTAACACAGGATAGGCATGTTTATTTTAAGTGTGGGTTCCAAATATGTAAGAGTAAATTTTTTCACGTGCCAAGCGAAATTTTTGGAACGTATTATTTAGTTTCTTTTAAGTATTGAGAGAACCTTTTCAAATTATCAAAAATCTACACTTTAGAAATCCGATAAATTCTTTACGAAACATTAAAAACATAGGGGAGACCGGGGCAACTTCGGCATGCGGGGCAAGTTTGTCAAGCGCATTTTTTTTAAAAACAATTTAAAAGAAGACTTTGGTTATAGGTTAGGCAGTTGAGTTTTATTGGTGGCTTGTTGAGTGTAGTATTTTTATTGTTCTCCAACAAGCGTAGTTGAATTATCAAGCAAATTTTCATTTTCGTTGAATTCCATATAATATTTTTTTTTCCATTTATATTGAATTGGCAGGTTTTGTTATAATTCCATGATAACGAAAGTTACTTTTCCTGTTAGAAGGATGTAACTTCAACTTATTCACGTGGCCAGATCGTGGCTTGGCATTCTGTTCTCAGGGTTGTACTTAATGTTTGGAAATCATGACTAGTGGGGTAAGATCGGCAACATAAAGCCACATTAGAAGCAAAGGATAAAAATCAAACAGATGATAAATGAAAACATGTTTGCATTTGTTATTCATGTATATATGTCTTTGAACTTGCATTTCGTTGTAATAATATTAAATGGGTGTTGGATTTGTATTTCTTTGTTTTAATAGTGAATTCCAACTTATACATTGTTAATAACATAATTTTATATACGTGCCTATCTTGCCCCATTACTGTTGCCCCTATACCAGGGGCAACTTTAATAAAAATAATTAAAATAATTACAACTTTACAAAAAGAGAGAAGTTGCCGATCTTGCTCCTATACCCGGGGCAACTTCGTCAATTTCTCTCTTCTTGTAAAGTTGTAATTATTTTAATTATTTTTATTTCCAAACTGATTTTAACCAGTTCTATAGTAAGGTAACATTCCAATAGACAATATGCAAGCTTTTTTTTCAGTTTACAGCAGTATTTATTACACAAAATTTAAGTAAAGCTTAACATGCCGATCTTGCCCCGGTCTCCCCTATATAAAACGATGGTAAAGAAAAACTCGTTGGATCAGGTAACGAGCGTTATCCACCCCTGCTTAGAAGTTTTAAGTTGTTAAATTACGAACCCTCGTTTATGCGAAACCGATTTTTACTCTCAATTTATAGAAAACTTATGCTAGGCCGAAGAATATGATTAAAACAACTGAATTTATAGTAAAATTTTGCTGTAAATCACAAAATTTGAAAGTGTATGCTTCAATGACGTACAATAGGAGGACAAAGTTGACCGTTTGTACAAAGTTCGCGTGGAGGTGAGTGGAGCGATCACATCAAGAACTCTATATTAAAAACATAAAATATTTAAATCTAATATTTTACAGATATGTTAATTCAAGACTATAAGCTATCTTACCGTGGTTAAGGGATTATCCAAAAGGTTAATATTTAGTTTGGTGTTACAAAAATAATGTATGGCGTTTTTTTATACGGTGACAATTAATGGCAACATTTTCCTGAACATGTTGCATATCTTTTGGTGCCGCAACTTACTTCTAATAGAATCGACACTGTTGTTTTCAAACAAGATGGGCACCACCCATTTTGCAACGATTTTCCATGACCGGCTTCATTAATTTTTTTGGGTAGATAGATAGGAGGAGATTCAATCCATTTTTGGGCTCCACATTCACCCGACTTCATCTCTGGATTTTGTGTGTGGTATTTTAACAAATCAGAGGTGTACAAAATTAAGATTACAAACATGAATAAACTGAAGGAGTAGATTGGCTAAGATTACACTTAGATCTCGACTAAGATCTTGAAACAGTTAAACTGTGCTACCATTGAATATTGGGATTTGTGTATTAGCATAAAAAGGGGTGGTGTTAAATTGTGTTAATTTTTTGTTGTTTTCATGTTTTTCATTTATTAGTAATACAACGAGAATTATTAAAAGATTTTTTTTCACTGAAATAGATAGTTACTTTATAAATACCCTGTACAGTATATCAACTTAGTTTAATTAGAATAAATATATAATTAAATTATAAAATTAGAATTGTTATAGTAATTAAAAAAGACATTATAAAATTGCGAATATTTCTAAAATAATGCCATAAAATATATATCCTATGTATTCTATTTCCATTCATAAAAGCGAGATTAAAAATCAATTTATCATCATTTATCATTATTTTTCTTAAGTATAATTAAAATCACCGTTATAAATAAATGATAAAATTGATATATATTTTAATAAATTTAATTTATTTTCAACCCAAAATTAACTTATTTAATTCCACATTAACTTTTATTTAGAAACTATTCCTTTTTACTTAAAAAACAAATATAATCAATTCCCATTTTCCTTTAAATTAACAACGAAAATTGGCTTTAGGCCTAAATCAAGTAGACGTAGTAATGTTACTTTTTACGCATTACACATAGAAAAACATCTGTACAGCAGGTTCTGTTTTGATTTTCTAACAATATTTTTACTGAATAAAAAATACTGCAAAATAAAATAGTATTATTCAATGTTTTCGTTATTATATTTTGAATTTTATAATGTAACAGGCTTTGGATTATAGATAAACAACAGTAAACATCGCACTTGAGTTATATGTACTGTACAATTAATAAAAATAAGTGTAACTATGAACAAAAAATGAACAAATCTCGATCATTTTATTCAATACGTGACTTATGGTAAGTTAAAAACAATAAGTGCTGTGATTAATGCTAGAGATTATCCAACTAATATTTAGTTGGATAACGATTGTTTTGATGTTGTTTACTTATTTATTAAGGCAAGATCGGGACGACTTTTTAACGTTTTGTTCACATTTGGTTGAACTTGCTTTTGGACATTGTGTATTATAATAAATTGGGCTTAAAATAGAAAAAGTTGTTGGTTAAGATGCTTTCTGTTGTTTATCTATTATCCAAAGCTTATTTTGCATTATTGTTTTATCATTAACAGCTAAATTCGTTCTAAACAAAATGGTTTAATTATGTTTTTGACTCGTTTGCTGGTGTTCTTAACATTTTGAGGAGAAATTTGATAGGAGGAGTTTTGCAAAAGTTAAAACTTAATTTAATTTTGGAATATTCTATAAGAAAAGATCGTCCCGGAGCTGGACGAGCACCCAAAATTCCTGCTTTCTCGTGCCAGTAACGCTACCAAGCCTCGGTCCGATAATCGTTTCTAGACTAATTAATTAATTAATTTAGATATACCGAATAGTGTAATATTATGCATAATATAATTCATATAAATCTAATAAATTAATGCATTCAATAAAATAACCGACTTTATAATTTATTATTATTTTTTATTTCTGGTCATTTAAATTTAACAGATTTTAAATTTAAAATAAATTTATTTCTATATTTTTAAAGAATATTTTAAATAAAAATAAATAAATAAAAACAGTTTCCTCTAAATGTGGTGATGCTTACACATAAACTATCGACCATCAGTTAGTGATTGTGCAGCTACTTTTAACACATGCTGTGTATTATGTAGTTGTATAAAATATCTAATTTAATTTTAATAAATAAATTAAGACAAATATAAAATATATGTATTAATTATTTATTATAAAAAAACGTATTTAATATAGCTTTTATACACGTAAATCTTATATAAACTTTACTAAATAGTTATTTCTTATGTATAAGATGATAAGATTCAATATAAAATATAACAGATTTCAAGAAACTCTTCTGATTTTACAGTAAAATATTATTAACTTATAAAATTTAATTTATAATACATAACTTTTATTAATTCTAAAAAAATAATAAAAATGCATAAAATATTTTAATATACTTCATTTTTAAAGCTTATTTAACGTATATATACTTATATATTTAATCGTAAAATTATTTTGAATATATAAAAATAAAAATATTAATTTATATTCGAATAATTCATCAATTATTTTTCGGAATTAGAATATGCAGACGTATATAGGCGTAGAGTACGTAGGCGAATGTGCATTAATGACGTAACACTTCCTAAACATGTTTTAGGAACACCGTTACTGTATAAAATGCACGCAAACTTGCAAGTACAGTACATTAAACATGTTCTTGTATCTAGCAATTCTTCCTTTCTGTGCTGTTGTTTCGGCACTTCCTACTGGTGGGTTAATCTAATTCTTTTGTGTGTCTGTCAGTAACCTAATATTATTTTACTTTTGCTAAACATTTCTAACTTACACTTTATTTTTTAATTTGAAATGTCGAAGAACGAGATGATGTTGTGTATCCAACTGTAGAGACGTTCAGATCCGGGGTAAAACGTATTAGATTTCGAGCATTCGATCAGAATATAGACTTGAGAGTAGAACCAGCCAGCGAAATAATTTCAGATGATCTTGCAATTTGCGAGGGAGAAGGAAGTAAAATTGAAAATTACGTATGATTTTTATAATTTATTTCTTTGGTATTTTAAATTTCTAAACTTTTCCATCAAATATCTAAACATTTTCTAATTTTATTTAAGGTGGACGTCAAAAATATTAAGCGAAAAATTTACAGAAATGAGGAAAAACGTGCAGCCCTTCTCATAGATGACGATGGTCCTCTAACTATTGTAAGGGTTGCTATAATAATTAAAAATAATAAATCGTGTTTTTTATAATTAAAAATTCATTTAATTTTTTAAATCTCTAGAAAGGAATTGTCAATACAGATTTAAAAATAGAGCCGCATGAATCCGAAGAAATGGCTAAAGATGGAGTAAGAGCACATCGCGTTATTGAATTGAAAAAAGGCGAAGAGGGTCGAATCAGAACCAACGATGCAGGTCAGTAATCAATTTTCTTATTAGAAACAAAAAAAAAAAGATATTTGATAATATTCATAATTGTGTCTTTTATAGTGATTATTCCAGAGAATATAGGAATGAACGAAACTGAAAGTGAAAGACAGACGGTCACTTGTATTCAGGTTGAATTGGTATTAATTCTAGAAAGTAACTATACACATTTTCATAACAACGACAATAATGTCCTTATTAGTGAATGTATTATCATTGCAACTGAAGTAAGTAGGCTATTATAATATTTTTTGTTAAACTTAATAAATTGAATAATTTACTCGGTGGTGTATTCAAGAAGAGGTCTACAGAGAGATTTAAGCCCTCCCAATTAATACATAAAGGGGAAAACTTTTGCTAATAAAATGCACTTAATTATTCAAATATTTTTAATGTTTAAGTTAATTAACCCCTCTTTGGGTTCTTCTGAATCCGTCACTGAAATCGCTTACTTGTTTTACATTTCACTAATAATAATAATATTATTATTCAATTATTTTTTTTATAGATGCAAAACCTAATTGAAAGTGTGAAATTAAATATTCAAATTAAACTTATAAAAATTATAAAATTTACCGTAAGTACTAATACATAAATTTTTCAATTAAAACTACCATTTATTTATTCTTTAACCAATTTACTTACAGGTAGATTATGAAGCATCTTTCATTGAAGCTAGCGCTCTTGAACAAGATCGAAATTGTTTAGATTCTTCAGGAATAATAGCAAATATGAAGACATTTTATCAAGATAAACACGATCAAACTGTCAACATCGCGGATTTGGCCTTATTGATAACCGGGTATAATAGGAATTCAATATTCTAATATCTAAAAACACAGAATTAATATATTAAGATCTGTTGATTAAGATATTGATTCATTATATCAATGTATTAATATATTACAGGAGAAGAATGTGCGATCTTTACAGTAATAGAGTTTCATACGGAACAATAGGTAAATGATATTTTAAATGTTTATAAATATTTTAACGATACAAAAATATGGTGATTTATAAAGTTATTCCAATGCAGGGATAGCTTACGTTGGTGGAGTTTGCAGTTATAAATATAAATTTGGGGTCTCGGAATTTCAGCATAACACCTTTAAATTCCATGAAACTTGTGCACACGAAGTTGCTCATTTGTAAGTATTTTTTGATTATATAACTCTAGGAATAGATACAAAAGAAAATATTTTGCAGATTGGGAAGTCCACACGATGAAGATGATCCCGTTTCAAGCATTTCTCGAAGTCCCGGATCAAAAGATTGCCCATGGTCATGGGGATTTATTATGAGCTATCTATCAAACTGGCAAAATGGAACTTTATTCTCTTCATGTACTAGGGCCAATATTGAAAATTTATCCGGGTAAGAATCAATGTATTATTCTAGCTGAATTCCGATAGAATAGAAACTTTTTTTTAAATATTATTTTCGATTTTACAGGTTATATGCTGCCCGTTGTATTAAATGTTAAAAGAAAATCAACTTATTAACAACTAGAAGAATGATTTACGAAAATAATGAGTTCTAAATATTTTCGGCTTAATTCAGCATTGTTTTTTTTCGATAAATAAAAATTTTATTAAAGATTATTGCATAAATTCTACTGTTTATTGAATTTTATATAAAGCTAAATAAACTTTTATTAATTAGATTACTTTCGTTAAAAATAATAAGTAATGTAATATTTTTAAAAATAAAATCACACATCAAATATTTTAAACATATTTTTAATTTACTTAATTTAAATTATATGATCGCCACCTCAAATTAGTAGTGTCTTGCCCCTGTGCATAATACTTTTCCTGTTAACAATAGAGTCGTGCCGGTCTATCTAACTCCTTTCGGGGGGATTTTTAAATTGAAATGACGTGACTTCCGGTTTAAATCGGAAGCTTATATATAGTTAATCGGGGCTTCTTGCCAACGAGGTTTCCATATTTGGACTTTTCTTTCATCTATCTAACTCCATTCTTGAGATTAAGGAAAGATAGGCAGACACATGGATAACAGTGAGAATTTATAGGCCTACAATTCAAATTTCAGTCCAATTATTATGGTGATAAAATTAAAATTAAATTTGAAATAACATATAATAATTTATACTTTAATGCCACATTTTTGCTTTTCCTAATGTATTTTTTATTTTAATGTGAGTTTCTCGAAACACAACGGGCTCATCTGACTACTGTATAATATCTTGATAAATGACACCGCTCAGTTTCTTGAGAACTGACAAACTAGTTCGCGTATGTGGGGTTCTGTAAGTGTATAACAGTGTAAGAAAGAGGAAGCAGAAGACTACAATTTCTGTTCTATTCCAAAAACATATTTTAAAATTTATTTGGAGGGTTTGTACACGGCATATTCTGGACAATGCCGCGGCAACGTATTTTGTTTGAAGGGAGAGAAATTTTAGGCCTTATTTAACCGGAGGACATAGTTTGGGTGTTGCTCTTACAGATCTACTAGCAGCCTATATGACGCAATGCGATATGATATTTTCTTTCTTCAGCTCAATTGCTTGTGATCTAACAGAAGAATTCTATTGTATTCAATAGCATAGGCTTAATTACATTCCGAACATTTAATAGTAATCTATTATTGGTAAATAAAAAATTATTTTTTATTTACCAATAATAGATGTAAATAAAAAATTATTTTTTATTTACATTTTATCGACACATGGACATATTTTATTCCTATATTATGTAAACTTGTATCAAAGTTTTATATTTATTTCCTGAATAAAGTTGTCACACAGGATATTCAATCCACTTAACCATCTCTCTAGGGGCATAAGAGATCTTTCCAGCATTACACAAATGTAAGCATTTGGCGCATGCTTTTGCCAGAGCTAAAATAACTGAAGATAATTAATTTAAGAGGATTTAGCATAACAGAAATGAACTACCTGTAAGGACAAAGACGGAATGTGACTGAGATTAAAGAAAACATTACAGAAATTCGATACAAAAACGTGAGATTTATTTTGTTAGAGAACATGTTCAAAACGCCCGCCTTAGGCGACAATACAAAGATGTAGATGTCGAGCGTGGCGTTAAGGATAGCATGTGGCATTCCTGGTGTCTTAGTTTCACAACCTCTCGGATGCATCTTTCTAGTTCGCCAACATCACACGCTGCTGGGTATGCATCGTACACCGATGCTTTTAGATGATCCCACAGGAAAAAGTCTAGAGGGTTTAAGTCTGGAAAACCCGGTGGCCATGGAGTAGGACCATATTGTCATATCCAACAGTTCAAACAGCTCTGCGAGCCATGGCTTTGGAGTAGAAGCTAGTTGGAGTTTCGATCTTTTTCTGAAGCCTGGTGCCATATATTCTTTAAAAATGTTTTGGCTTCAGCTTTGGATCATTTTTTATAGGCTAGGGTGTTAGTTTTTCCAGCTATTCTTCAGATAGTTTTGAGCTAATATTTTATAAACTTTGTACAGTACATTTAATCAAAAATTCTCTAACAGCTAATATATATTAGCTGTTAGAGAATTTTTGATTAAATGTACAACATTTATAAATAATAATAATTATTATTTGTTTACTTACGAATCTTACTTCGCAATTTTTGAATAAGAACACATTGTTATGCAAATCACCATACAAAAAGAAAAACACCACTAAATTCTGAGAGCTGAACATATACAATTCAAGAAAAGTGAAGTTAGTTGACCTGTTTAGGTAAGAACTATTACTAATATTGATAAAAAGGAAAGTTTAATAATAAAAATTGTATACGAATTAGTGTTGATATTAAAGAAGAACTGTGCTGCATGCCTGTTATGAGTTTTTTTCCGATATGTCAAGAAACCTTTCGTGAATAAGTATGTAGAGATAAGTTCAGTATATAGTTGGATATCTAAGTGTTAAGTATATTAACTGTATTACTTTTTATAAGACTTAATATAAGTTTGATAAGTCTTCGAAGCCCAGTAAAGTTTAATTGAGAAAGTCTATATCTTGTATGTACCAAGTAGAATTAAATTTTCAGCCTGGTAATTGAAACGGTCCAATATATAGTGTATGATCCCCGCTTGTGGAAATACGCCAAAAGATGGGATCTGTGATTTTAAAAGGTATGTCATGTGCTATTTGTATAATTCACGGTTTTTAAATTCATATGTCGGGTTTTAATGTGTGTAAAAATTGGTTTTATATGTTTTTAGTTGACTGAGGAGGGGCGAAACAAAGCGCGAAACGTGTGTATAAGCGCGTATCAACAAAAACTGAAATAAACGAAACTGAAAACGAATTTGTGCCAAGTGTTGGTTATTACGCTAAATTGCGGTTTTAAAAAATAAATATAAAGACACAACACGGTTTCGAAATATGGAAGGAAATTTATAAATAATCCAAACAAAAAAATCAATAAAAAATCTGACAAGTGAGATGTAAAAAAGTTCGCCAAGAAAACATTTCTGACAATTTAGACGACGGTCAAAATTTTTCTTAGGAGTTTTTCTTTGGTAAAGATAAACTTGGCTCTTGGAAGTGGTACCCACACCTGTATTATTCTTTTCTACATTTCGCTTTCAAGCGCCAAGCTTATTGTATCCAAAGAAAAACTCCTAAGAAAAATTTTGACCGTCGTCTAAATTGTCAGAAATTTTTACTTGAAGCAATTTTCTTAGATTTCAGATGTTTTTGTTTGGATATCAATATCGTCTTATATCTTGACGTAATAATTGTATTATTACGTCAAGGCATAAGACGATGACGTACGATTCGTCGGCGCTTGGCGACTGAACGCGTGACTCCTGATACTTTTAGTGGCTTTTAAATAATAATTAAAATGTTATATACATTTCGTTCATATGTTAAGCACTATTATAACTTTTCTAATATAAACTGGGAAATTTAAAAGCCACCTTTCAGTGAAGTGCAGGGGTAATGACAAAGAACTGATGAAATAGTAATTATTAGTTAATTAGTTTTAATGATTTTTTTCCATTTAATTATAATTTACAGAAAACTCCACGTGTCCAGCCGTCCTAGTGAGGCGCGAACCCACGACCGAACTCCCAGTGTTCAGGGAACGGAACCTCGTACTCCAAAGTCATGCCTGTATACAGAAACATGTTCATTCTGAAAATTTGGGTAAAAATATCCAGTATGTCATAGAGTTAAAACACAAATTTAACTGTTTTACAGAGAATATTACCGAATAGTTTGATATATCAGAGAATAAAGCTGAAATTAACTTTGTTATAAACCTAGGTGATCAAAATATCAAATTTCTATCGTTTATATAAAATTATATAAACTGATATAAACAAATTATAAATAAATTAATAAAATAAAATGGTTTTAATAATGTCTTCCTATCACGAACAATCGCACTTAAAAATTAAATGTTTGAATGGAGTTGGAGAAGAGCATAATGAGGATCCTGCTCCAAAACACCGATTTCTTGTAATCAAAATCGACCTCAACATTCTTAAGGCTTGATTTTAAGTTTTAATTGTACAGAATTTTTAAAAGTAACATGAAAACAAATTACAGGACAGTTATAATGTTATAGTAATAGTAGTACATGTATGAATTGACAAATTGGATGTGTCAGTTTGGTATAGGGAAAGTATCTTGAATAGGGAAGTGAATAGGGAAATCTCCCCGACCAGCAGTACAGCACTTACAGCGATGTGTGATGCTGTCAATTATGTGATCCAGGAAGTGAGAGCCATTGTTCATGTAAAGCTGCTCTAAGCCTGGCAACAGCCTGAGAATGAGGATTGAAAGTAGCAATACGTCTTCGTAGAGCATCTCAGACATGCTCGATGGGATTCAGGTTCGGAGATCGAGCTGGCCACTCCATGAATTGAAGTGTTTGCTACTGAAGGTAACCTTCCACATGTGGTCTAGCGTTATCATCTTGTAGGATGAAATTATCGCCTATTGCACCGGCATAAGGGCGCACATAGGCTTTAAGGATGTCAATTCAGTGCAGAAAGACATAGAGGTTTGTACTGTACGTCCACCCAAAGAAATATCATCATAAACACAGACATTGCCTCCTCCATATGAATCTCTTTCACGGATGTTTGATGAATGATAACTTGTTCCAAGTTCTCTACAAATCAAAATACGTCCGTTATCACTTTGTGAGCTAAACCTGCACACGTCCGTGAAAAGAACAGACCTTCATTGATTTGCAGTCCAGTGGACATGTCGACGTGCCCACATCATATGCTCTCTCCTGCGATAAGATGAGCGACACACAAATGGCTGGTCGCCTCTCATACAGACCATCTTCATGAAGCCTTCTGCGCGCAGTAGACATTGACACGATCCTTCCAGTGGCTGTAGCAAGGAAAGACCTAAGTTGGGTTGGTGTTGAGCTTCTACAACTTCGTGCGCATAAGTGCAAATATCGGTCATCGGGACCCGACGTAGCTCTTGGCCGTCCTTGGCTGAACCTTCTGGATGGATGCCTTATATCACTATCACATCGAAACGTACAGTCTTACTCTTAAACATGCATTTTTCCGATTACAGTACCATTATATTGCATATTGCGGTTTTGTTCAGTACCTTTTATTTAACAACATACTCAAATATCGTAGCGATTGATTTATTTTTAACGAATTTTTTTTTTCTATTTTTGTGATTTTTCCTTAATTTTTGTAAATCAGTGTAGTTTTCCGGATTTATTTACGATATTGCAGTTGTTTTAACGGGATTTAATCAAAATCCTGACAGCTCAAATGCTCGACAGATGAAAATCCTGACAGGAAAAATTCCATTCAGATATTTGACATTTTATAAATAACCAGCAGACCCCGCCACGCCTTGTTGTGGCTCAAAATGTATCTATTATAAATGTATAACACTTCCCCCGTGGGTGGGAATTTTTCGAAAAATTCCTTCTTAGTATACATTCTGTTGACGTACTCTATTAAAACGCAATCAAAAACGCAAAAACCCGCATCTAAAATAGTATAATAGAAGCCAAGTTCTTCACAGTAAGCCTTAATCCTGTCCCTCTCCCCCCGGGGGAAATATCGAAAAATCCCTTCTTTGTGTACATTCTGTTGACGTACTCTATTAAAACGCAATCAAAAACGCAAAAAACCGCATCTAAAATAGTATAAATAGAAGCAGAGTTCTTTACGGTAAGCCTTCCCCGTAAGGCTTACCGTAAAGAACTGTCCATCCCCCACGTTTAACGGAATAATATACAGCCTATGTCCACCCTGAAGTTCCATTCTAAAAATTGGTGAAAAAAATTTTTGAAATCCGATGAGTAGTTTCGGAGATTACCTGCTGCATACAAACTAACATACATACAAACATTACCTGTTTATAATATTAGTATAGATAAATAAATATATATAAATAAAAATCGCACAAACATCTGTGTTTTTAATGAATCAATGTCAGATCACTGACATAAGTTATTTTGGCTTTCATTGTGTCAGAATTTTAATCCTGCCGGGATTTTAAACGTCGGGATATTCATTTATCGGGATTTTATAACTATTGACTGATCTGATTTTAACACTATCGGTTACACAGAAGAATACAGAAAGAGCTTTCTCGAAGCATAAATTAATTTATTACTAGGACTTAAATTATTGTAATTTATTCACAATAATTATAAATATTCGATATTTATAGTACTTGAACAAGACAAGGCAAATCGAAACGAACTTAAATAATTTTTCTACATCACCAATCTCAGCTGTATGCATACTGACAAAACGGAATCTTTCGTAGCCCACTTCCTGAAATACTCTCTCCCTGTCTCGTCTTGTTTCAGGTTTTATTTATGCAATTATAAATAAATAAATTTATTTTTTTACTATTATTAGGCCTATATTTAACAAGAGACGGCAGCCTGGTGGCCTGTCTCCTGCCAAATTTCTTAGAAATTACTTAACTTTGGTAGCCCGATAAATGAATCTGATTATTTGTTTAATACACGTCTTTTATGTTTGTAGACTACGATAGATGAATGAAGTTGGAAAATTTTGGAACATAAATATTTGTAGGCCTATTATTTAGTACTATTTTGTACTAGCAAAATTCAGCCATACCTGGCATACTTAATTTATGTATTAAAAAAATCGACTTTATAAAAGTAGACAGGAAAATAAAAACTTCAAATTACTTCCTGTTACATCAGAAATGAAATATTTGCTATACAAATTCTAACAAATTTACATATCTAGCTTATAAATAATGTTGCCATAAGGGAGCCAAGGAGCTCTGGCACCCTGCAAAGAAAATTTTCCTAATTAAAATTTATTTATACATTTATATTGTATCGTGTCTTTTATTTCTACACTATATATGAATAGGGTTACATAAGGTAAGAATTTTATTGAAGTGGTATTAAAAATAGTTTTATCGGCTCCTCATAAAATTAAATCCGCTGCTATAAACAATAAAATGATTTTCCCTTACCCATTTGTAATGAATTTAATCTCGACGTTTTAGATCTACGTTATCTCTACGTATAGATTTACAAATATCTAATCGTTCGTACAAAATAATAAAATGTAAAACACAGATTTTAATTTTTGTACAAATAAGTGCAAATTTGCAGTAAATTTTATCAATAATTTAACACAAAATTGGCATATGTGCTAATTAGCGTAAAGTTGGAGTAGTCCATTTTGATAAATGGTACAAATTACGATTTAAAGTAAAATTTTAATTTTGTTTGTACAAAATAGTATAAAATGCGTACTAAATAGTACACGCATTTTCGTTGAAAATATTGATATGGGCGTTTCCAACTTCACAGACCACGTTATGATGAAGTCATTCCTATCGAATCCTCTGTTGGTGCTGGTAACCTGTCGGTAGAAGCTACATGGAACGTCAGTTCTCTTCTTTTAATTTACTGTTAAATTTAAGTAATTCTAATTGTTAAATATCTTTCGATGTCTCATTTGTCGTATTTAGTCGGTTAATTCTCGTTTTATTTAGGTTTTTCGATCGCTGTGCGTAGTTAGTGTTGTGTCATCGCAGTTGGCACGTTGCCAATGCAGTAGATGTTGGTTAACTCCTTATTTTTCAGCTATTTTTACTATTTTATCCTTATTCCTTAGCATTTTTCTTTCTTTGGACACCCCTTTTGTTAACTTTTAGTAGTTTTATAAGTTTAGATGGCTCGATTTTTTTCTTTTAAGGCTAAGTTTAAGTTTAATTTGGTTTCGCTTTTTTTTACGTTTGGTTCCTTTATAAAGACTTATGTTTTTGTAAGTGAATGGGGAAGAGGTTCGGTGTCGGAAATTTCTTTATTTTGTTTGCCTACGTTCGGCAGTTTTCGCGTAATTTGGCCATTTCCGGTTCATTGCTCTAAGCTTCTAGAAAATTGTTGACTTCCTGTGTTTTTAGTTTTCTTTCTCTCGCCTCCAGAACCTGATTTTCAAATAGTTTTAAGTAATTTTAAGTTAGCTTTAAATAAACTTTAACTAATTTTAAGTAGCTTAGTAGTAGCAATATCGGCGGTTTATCTTGTATGGCGAAATTTTTGTGTTTGTTTTTATTATTTAGAGTTCATTCTTTGTATTTATTCACTCCTTGATTTATTTATTTTGCCTTCAGCTTACGGTTCCGGGTTCGAAATCGAATCCGGACGGTCTATCTCGGATATATTAGGCCCAATCTCTTATAACCCGTCCGTCCCACGAACCCACGATGAGCAAGGAATAAAGGCTCTCTTAGTACCCACAAGAAGAAAGGCGACCTCCAAAAGACCGATAAGGCCATCGATACATAGAATGGTTTAACTACGTGATAATGTCATGCGGCTAAAAGATACTATTAGTGACAGTATTAATCGTTTTATAGAGAATAACTAAATTGAAACTTGGTTTATGAGGTTATGGGATTCGTAGCTTCCAAAGTACATAAATAGGTAGCAATTTTTATCTGACCAGATAATTGCTTGCTTACGTAGATGACAATTATCACCTTTGTCCCACTGATCTTGTCGCTTGACCCAATACACAGTTAATAAGTCTGTTATTTGACAAGATAATATCGTAAATTTTCTTAACAGGCTTATTTTAATTCGGATGATGGCCAAATTATTGGGGAAAATAGGACTCGGTCTAGGTCTTATCGACGACGTGAAACGTTTTTTACATAAATAAAAAAACGTTATCCTGATTAACGATTATATTCTTAAATGATCTGACGATTACTTTTGTGATTTCTATTCTACAATATGTTTAAGATTTACATTGATGGCCCTACATAGTAGACGATGCAGGTGTTTCTTTTGTATCTTACGCAGATACAGGGCAGTATCTTAAATCACTGTTTTTATAGATTGTATAGGTACTGTACTAGACGTGAGGTTTAATTTACATAAAGCAAAATTCTACGTAACTTCAAAAAATGTAATAGTTTTACACAGGATTTCGAAATTCGATAGTTGCTTAAAGTTCATATACTTGATTACGTTACATTATCGACGCTTAGACAACACTTAAATATATTTCGTACGGATCTTTGGTCATGCGATGCTGTCGACTTGCATATTATTGCGGATTACGTTTAGTACAGAGTAACTTAGCTTACTGTTAGGAAAGGTAAAGACAGAATAGAATAGTTTTATGTTACTCTTATCCTGTGGGCAGTAAATGAATATTATAAAGATTTTTATAATAGGCCCATCACGGATTCGGCCAGACTCATGATGGTTAGATGAGGCCTGCCGTATCTGAGTTAGACCATTTTTGAGAGTTCTGAGGATTCGACTAGGACTTGAAACTTGATTCATTGAATAACAGACTAAATCAGCAGAAAACTGCGTGAGCCATTCGGATTTAGGACCAGGTAGAATACAATTAGGTAACTTTCTACTAGGTAGAACTTTTTAACGATAAGAGGATAAGGTTAAAAGTTCCATTCAAGTTTTATTTTTAAATGAGTTTTAGAATAAGTAGCTTTAATTAGTTGTAAATTAACATAAAGCAGTTTTAATATAATTTAATAGTGTTTTTATCTGTAGGCTAGAAATTAATAATAATCTGGGTAAGTTGTTTTTAAGTTAGCTAAGATTTGTATAGTGCCTAAGCTTTTCAATAACAAGCAATCTATAACACTATTCTACCTAGCTAACAATTTATTATTGCTTCATGAATCTTGGCTGCATTGAATAAACTACAGGAACCAGTCTTGCAAATTAAGCCCGAAGTTCTTTCTTTTACTATCTCCCATCACAGGTTCCTCTTTCTACTCCTTCCTTTCCTACTCCTGTTTTTCAGGCTAAACACACTAACACATCCCTTTATATACAATTGAAAGGAAGGCAATGGTTAAGGTTGGTATAGAACCTCCCGGAAGATAAACGTAAAACCAATAATAATAAAAATAGAACAATATAAAAAAACACATCAAATTATTAACTAGAATATATATAAAAAAGAATTCTTAGAAACTTATATTTGTTTTGTTATAAAAATAAATTCCACACTTTGACCATAAATTTAAAAATAACTTAAGATACATTTGAGTATATTAAAAAGTAAAACTAATCACTACACTCTTCTAAATAGGATAAATATGATGCGATGGATCAGAGCAATAATATATATATATATATTATTGATCTGATCCATACATACATACATATTTTGACACATATATATATATATATGTCAAAATATGTATGTATGTTAGATAAAGGTTTTGTATAGTTAAACATGCCCACCAAATTTGGCATGAATATTCTTCGACACTAGAAAAATTTTATGGAGGCTTCCACCTCCAACCACTCCTAAAACCTATCCATCTATCCCTAAGCCCGAGCAATTTTTTGTTTTGTAGTTGATTATTGTAAATACTCGAGTTAATAAATATACATTTTAGCTAGTAAGACCATTGTTTTTACCACCCTTTTCCACCCAGCCTCACCAATCCCCATCCCATCAAAAATCAAAGCAACGCCAAGCACACCCGGCTATTCATAAATAAATGTAATATGGAGAATAAAATTACTATCTAAAACAGGTGTGTCAAACCTTTGTTTCTTTGGGTCACATTGGAAGAAGTCATGGAGTTCTGGGCCACAAGTTTATTGTGGCCCAATCCTTAAATATACAAGTATATTAAAGGATTTACATGTCTACATTATAGTAATAAGTATTAAAACTTTATCACGAAAAAGGATATTTTAAAAAATTACTTCTACAGGCACTTTTAATTTCTACTTAGAAATAGATAAATTTATTTATTATAAAGGAGAAAAACAAAACTTTATGTGAAAAACACAAATATTTGTTTTATTTGGGTTTTAATTAATAAAAGAAACAAATAAATACAATTTTAAAGTGCATTTTTATTCAACAAATATGTTTATAAATAATATGTAGCCCAAAATGTAGTCATTGCGCCAAATGATATTTTTTACGTCAAACTAAAAAACGAGTAGCCAAATTTGGCGCAAAGTTGCCAAATTTTGCAACGCTGAAAGGAATATTAAATAATGCTGGAGTTGGTATTCAAAAGATTATAGACCTAAATTCGGAGAAAGGAAAAAGGTCAAAAAATAAAAACGTGAAAAGGTTAAATAGACCTTCTGTTATGCAAATATTGATCCTTAATTTTGCAACCTTTCTGAATTCTTTTTGTTTTTTTTTGCCTTTCTCTTTTTTTCCGAATTTGGGTCTATAGTCCTTTGAGTCAAGACTTCAGTTTTATTTAGTACTCCTTCCTCATTCACACATTTCAAGTATTTGAAAATATTTCCTTTCTATTAAAAAATAAAATATATATAAAGGTTTAGGGCTTTGTGAAACTTTTTTTGAGGTTTATGCCGTTGAAATAAATAAATAAATAAATAAATAAATAAAAAATAATAAAAAAATTAGTCGGTTTTGTTTACACGTTTATTGGGCCGCATTAGAACTTGCCTTGGGCCGCGGGTTGGATACCCCTGATCTAAAACATAATCTGACATTAAATTTTATATATTATAATAAATATACTCATCACAATAAAGAAGCAAATAAATTGTATCGATATTAAAATAAATTTTTTTTGGTAATTTGATATGAATTTATTTATTAAACCCTTAATGCATTAGGCATTGATTTATTTTATTATAAACATTATATTAATTTAATAAAGCTTTATATTGAATTATAAAAATTATTGGTAAATATTAAAATTGTTTGTTTGCTATTAAAAATGAAACATTTATTTAAAAATAAAAGTAATTACTTCAAATTAATTTTTTCAAATTCTAAAATCTTGTATATGTTCTCTTCAAACACCTGTTATTACTTGTACTGTACTTCTACATTTAATAACTCATTACTTTAGCATTATATTCTTTAAATTATAATAATTTTTAGTAATATTTAAAAGAGTTTAAATTAACGAAAAATAAAATTTTGAATCATAAAATTACTCCGCAAATAATATATTTTTTCTCCCTATAAAATTAAAGTATTGATACAAAAATCCCGAATATTTGCTAACCTACGAAAAGATTGAGGATGAATTTGAGAACATTTTAGAAAATAATATTTAAAAAATAATTTTTAAATTTGCGAAGTAATTTATGGAGGCGACATTTTAAAATGGACAGATAACACCTGTCGACAACATCCCTCAATAACGTTATTTTATGGGAGAGTGTTAAATTGCTTTTAGATTAATCATGAATGCCTACGTGAGAAGTTTACTCTTCTTTTTAGCAGTTTCGGCTATCCCAACTGGTAAGATACTGTAGGATACACCCTTACATTGTTGTATTTTAAAAGTAATTTATCGAGAATATTTCTTTATTACATATAATTTAAAAATTTTTATACTGTTTTAAATAATAGGTCGAGAAGAAATTGTATATCCGTCATTGGAGACATCAAGATCAGGAGTAAAAACAGTCAGTTTTAAAGCTTTTGGTCATGATATAAATTTGAGACTAGAATCTGCTGGGGATATACTAGCAGATGATTTCGCTGTTTATGATGGAGAGGGTCGTAAAATAGGCGGCTCTGTGAGTTTTATTATGTCAAATGTGTTGTATTAATATAGAAAATACCTAACGAATATCTTTTATTAGCTCGTACAATAATTAAAATTTGTATAAATATATATTTTAAGGTTGAAAGTTTGAGATCTAAAATATACAGAGATAGTGAGAAGGAAGCTGCTCTTCATGTTGACGAAGAAGGTCCTTTATCTGTTGTAAGTTCTTTTAGAATTAAATTATTAATACATTTTTTTAAAAAGTAAAATATAATTTAACGAATATTTAGAAAGGAATTGTCAGTTCAAATCTGAGAATAGAACCGTGTGAATCCGAAGAAATGATTCGAGACGGAGTAAAAGCACATCGCATTATTGAATTAAAGAGAGATGAAGGGGGTAGAATCAGAACGAACGATGCACTCAGTAATCAAATTTCTTATTAAAAGCAAATACATTTCTTTTGATGATATTAATAATTCTTTCTCTCTTTTGTAGTGATTCCACAAGCAGAAAATGCCACTGGAGAGGCATAATAAACTAGAAGCGAGCTTGAATAATTAAAGGTTGGTTGGCATTGTGACGAAATCCGAGGCATTGCTAAACGTTTACTCGAGGCAAAATTGATACAAATCACGAAATAAATGCCAATTTTATGTTTTAAATTAAAACAGTAATAATTTTTTACAGTATTTACGCATTAGACTTAAATGTAGATCCCTCTCCGTCAAATTAAAATAAGGAATTAAAATGACGAAACGGTTGTTGCTACAAATATAATTCTTTCGTATATTAATAGTAATATTCACATTCTGATAAGCCAATGTAAACCTTTTTTTTATAAATTAATATTTTAAAATAATGACACCAATTTCATTTCAGATAATTTTAACATTTTCTTTTGGCTTACATTAGCAGATTTCGTCATGGTGAAAAATCAACCTTAAGAAGTAATTCCATCCATTAAACCAAAATTGTTATTGAAGCTTAAAGCATTACTATTATATTTTTATATTGTAATCTGAAATTTAGTCAACTATTTACTTGCTAGAAAGCTAAAAAAGCACTAATGTTATTGCAATTAACTTTTATTTTTAAGGTATAAGAATAATTAGTTTTAAATCTTGATTCTTAATTTAAACACAAATATTTATGTATCGAAATGATTCTATAATACACAAAATAAAAGCAATTATAAATACTTTTTTGTTTTTTTTGGGTCTTTTATTTTCGTGTTTAATTTATACAAATGTATATATTTTAAAATTGCATTCAATTGTACGTGATATCTACTCAAACATTTCATGTTTGAGTAGATACCACGTACTGTACAATTGAATTCACTGTAACTTCTGTTTTTCTGTAATTTTCTTACAAAAAAGAAAAAAGAAAGAAAGAAATAGTTTATTCAAATGGAAATGCCTAGTATATTAACAGAAAAATTTGAAGCCAAACAGTCAATTATTCTAGGTCCTTCGATACCTCGTAGTGTCTCGACATCCTGTCGGGCGCATTATTATCAGACGGCATAGCAAATTTTTCCCTGATCTAAGGCGATAACACCTTCCCCAATGACTCAAATATCTCCAATAATACTTAAAATTTTCTAATTTTACCAAATCTATACATTCAATAATTGAAATATAATATAGGCTATATAAATTATAAGATATTTAAGATTTTAACTAAAGAGTTACTATTCTGCCATTTTGTGTTCTAAACATAAAGAAAATTTCAAATAATTTTGTCCATTTAGATTGTAAGATGAAACAAGCATAGATAAGTCGTAAACATTTCACATCTCGTGCTAGAATATTTGAAAATTTTGATTAGTCTGTCAATCTGCTGATCCGAAAGTTAGAAATTTTAAACAAGTGTCGAACTTTTTACTGAAATAAATAAAGTTGACAAAAGTCTCTATAAATTTTTAAGTGAAAAAAAATTTTAAAAATATCGCCTTTTAGAGCAAGAAAATGCTTGAATCTTAACAATTCTGTTCTGATTTCCTTGTTCCATGCTCAACTTGAAAAGTACTTAGGAAAATCAGGGATTTCTCCCTAAATCTGACCATTAATTTGACGATTAATTTAAGTGCTTTTTGCCTACCTTTAATTTTGTTTATTATTTAGATCTGCACGTTTTTGCTATTACCCAACTAAAAAAATAATCGATGCTAATTGGTTCTCGAAACCTTCAGTGTAAAATATTTGAGATTGGAGAGAAAAATAAAGAAGGCTTGTCATTTGTTAAATTTGACTCAGGTGTGGTCTAGTCATAAACTACTTACAGCTGCAGAAAAACAGTAAACAAGTGGGAGATAGCACCCACATTTGGATCAGCATAAGTGAAAAAAAGCTGTCCCACCACCAAAGCTTTCTGATTGATCGGAAGTTGTCTTCCAAAAAAAAAAAAAAAAACATTTAAATTGGGGAGAGAAGTGCAAATAGTAAGGCTCGGAAATGATAGTACTGTACTTGATCTCAGATTCTCAGCAAGCGCGTTGAGAATAGGGAGAGAGATTATACTCCTTCAAACCCATCAGAACCAAGTGGATAAAACTGAACACTGATAGTTGGTCGTGGGTTTGCCACGACCAACGGGATAGCCACTTGGAATTTTCTGGGCTTTCTTTACGTTAGTAACACCTAAATAGATACCAGTTTCCCATACAAAATCCTCCCGGGAGGCATCCCTCCTCGACAGATCGTCCACGTGTCGCATTGCCGTAAACAAACCAAACGCCTATATATTGCATATATTGAATCGAGTTGAGTAAAAGCACCCTTTTCCTATTACTTCCAACGAACCTACATTTTGATCATCTCGGACCGGACTCATTTTATAGAAATCGGCTTGAGGAGACGGAAGATACAGAACTTTCACTTTCACCATGTTACTAAAGCAAGAATCCGAAGTGGAAAGACAAAAAAATCTTATTTTGAGTGGACACCTTCAGAAGATTCTGCAGTAATTTATTTCTTATGGGTGTTTCGCAACATATCTTGATGACTGAAGTCATACTCCCATAAAACTACAGTTCTTTATTTTCGACATGCTATATCTACTGATGGACAGCAGCCTTCATAATATATTCCTGAAATCAATAAGCATGGAATCCTCCGTGCCTTTCTATTTTGAGTTTGCAGCGCTATTTTTTCCTCTGGCGGAGAAAAATTAGACTAATTTTTTCTTCGATAAATCGCTTCCACATATTCTATATAAGCTACCTATCAATTTTCGCAACAATATCTTCATCCTTCTCTCTCTGAGACTCCGGAACAGGAAAAGTTATTTCATAAACTACCCACTAATTAAAAACATGTTTCTGAATGAATGATTTTGATTTTTGTTGTTTTAATCTCTCAGTGGAATTTGCAAATGTTCTGAAAATATATTCTTCAGTATTCTATAACGTATATATTTTTTTAAATAATATTTTTTCTCATGACTTAAGATTACATTAAAAAAATATGTCATTCTGTATAATAATCATGAATATAATAGTTTTTATTGTATATATTAACAGATAAATCCGGCGTTGCTCGGGAAAAAAGTAACGATAGCGAAGATTAAGATAATTACGTTACCCGTTTCCACAGAATGCAAGAATTAGGTCCCCGTTTCCAGACTAATTAGAGAAAATTATTTCTGTTTTGTTATTCGTACACTTTTACTTATGAAAAATCAAGTGAAGCGTGTGCGTTACACGTCTCCAAAAGCCATCCCCACTACTCACACATAACGGCCCTCGACTATTCCAAAACATTTTCGACTACTGTATTTAAAAACATTTAAGATTAAGGTTAAGATTACATTATAGCCATTAAATAGTTAATTAATAATTAATAGCACATTATATACCTGTTTAAACAGAATGCAAGAATTAGGTCCCCCGTTTCCAGACTAATTAGAGAATTTTTACATGGGTCTAAAAATATGTTCGATTTTTCACAAAAACGCATCTGCGCCTGTAAATCTTGCACGCTGTTTTATCTTAACACTTCCTTTGTTAACACTTTCATTGTTGACACTTCCATTGTTACACATTTTAGAAGTCAACCACTTTGAACCCCATATCTGCCACACCCTTATAGCTATCGAGACACAACCAACATAGTGCACGATGGGAGACTTAGAGCTACTACCACACACAAACACCATTCATGTGCGATGTGTAGTTTCGGCTGCAGATTGANATATATATAAATAAAAATCGCACAAACATCTGTGTTTTTAATGAATCAATGTCAGATCACTGACATAAGTTATTTTGGCTTTCATTGTGTCAGAATTTTAATCCTGCCGGGATTTTAAACGTCGGGATATTCATTTATCGGGATTTTATAACTATTGACTGATCTGATTTTAACACTATCGGTTACACAGAAGAATACAGAAAGAGCTTTCTCGAAGCAGAAATTAA
This sequence comes from Centruroides sculpturatus, assembly GCF_000671375.1. Lineage (NCBI taxonomy): Eukaryota > Metazoa > Arthropoda > Arachnida > Scorpiones > Buthidae > Centruroides > Centruroides sculpturatus. The sequence goes on from NW_019384771.1 coordinate 793,186, forward strand.
TTTATTACTAGGACTTAAATTATTGTAATTTATTCACAATAATTATAAATATTCGATATTTATAGTACTTGAACAAGACAAGGCAAATCGAAACGAACTTAAATAATTTTTCTACATCACCAATCTCAGCTGTATGCATACTGACAAAACGGAATCTTTCGTAGCCCACTTCCTGAAATACTCTCTCCCTGTCTCGTCTTGTTTCAGGTTTTATTTATGCAATTATAAATAAATAAATTTATTTTTTTACTATTATTAGGCCTATATTTAACAAGAGACGGCAGCCTGGTGGCCTGTCTCCTGCCAAATTTCTTAGAAATTACTTAACTTTGGTAGCCCGATAAATGAATCTGATTATTTGTTTAATACACGTCTTTTATGTTTGTAGACTACGATAGATGAATGAAGTTGGAAAATTTTGGAACATAAATATTTGTAGGCCTATTATTTAGTACTATTTTGTACTAGCAAAATTCAGCCATACCTGGCATACTTAATTTATGTATTAAAAAAATCGACTTTATAAAAGTAGACAGGAAAATAAAAACTTCAAATTACTTCCTGTTACATCAGAAATGAAATATTTGCTATACAAATTCTAACAAATTTACATATCTAGCTTATAAATAATGTTGCCATAAGGGAGCCAAGGAGCTCTGGCACCCTGCAAAGAAAATTTTCCTAATTAAAATTTATTTATACATTTATATTGTATCGTGTCTTTTATTTCTACACTATATATGAATAGGGTTACATAAGGTAAGAATTTTATTGAAGTGGTATTAAAAATAGTTTTATCGGCTCCTCATAAAATTAAATCCGCTGCTATAAACAATAAAATGATTTTCCCTTACCCATTTGTAATGAATTTAATCTCGACGTTTTAGATCTACGTTATCTCTACGTATAGATTTACAAATATCTAATCGTTCGTACAAAATAATAAAATGTAAAACACAGATTTTAATTTTTGTACAAATAAGTGCAAATTTGCAGTAAATTTTATCAATAATTTAACACAAAATTGGCATATGTGCTAATTAGCGTAAAGTTGGAGTAGTCCATTTTGATAAATGGTACAAATTACGATTTAAAGTAAAATTTTAATTTTGTTTGTACAAAATAGTATAAAATGCGTACTAAATAGTACACGCATTTTCGTTGAAAATATTGATATGGGCGTTTCCAACTTCACAGACCACGTTATGATGAAGTCATTCCTATCGAATCCTCTGTTGGTGCTGGTAACCTGTCGGTAGAAGCTACATGGAACGTCAGTTCTCTTCTTTTAATTTACTGTTAAATTTAAGTAATTCTAATTGTTAAATATCTTTCGATGTCTCATTTGTCGTATTTAGTCGGTTAATTCTCGTTTTATTTAGGTTTTTCGATCGCTGTGCGTAGTTAGTGTTGTGTCATCGCAGTTGGCACGTTGCCAATGCAGTAGATGTTGGTTAACTCCTTATTTTTCAGCTATTTTTACTATTTTATCCTTATTCCTTAGCATTTTTCTTTCTTTGGACACCCCTTTTGTTAACTTTTAGTAGTTTTATAAGTTTAGATGGCTCGATTTTTTTCTTTTAAGGCTAAGTTTAAGTTTAATTTGGTTTCGCTTTTTTTTACGTTTGGTTCCTTTATAAAGACTTATGTTTTTGTAAGTGAATGGGGAAGAGGTTCGGTGTCGGAAATTTCTTTATTTTGTTTGCCTACGTTCGGCAGTTTTCGCGTAATTTGGCCATTTCCGGTTCATTGCTCTAAGCTTCTAGAAAATTGTTGACTTCCTGTGTTTTTAGTTTTCTTTCTCTCGCCTCCAGAACCTGATTTTCAAATAGTTTTAAGTAATTTTAAGTTAGCTTTAAATAAACTTTAACTAATTTTAAGTAGCTTAGTAGTAGCAATATCGGCGGTTTATCTTGTATGGCGAAATTTTTGTGTTTGTTTTTATTATTTAGAGTTCATTCTTTGTATTTATTCACTCCTTGATTTATTTATTTTGCCTTCAGCTTACGGTTCCGGGTTCGAAATCGAATCCGGACGGTCTATCTCGGATATATTAGGCCCAATCTCTTATAACCCGTCCGTCCCACGAACCCACGATGAGCAAGGAATAAAGGCTCTCTTAGTACCCACAAGAAGAAAGGCGACCTCCAAAAGACCGATAAGGCCATCGATACATAGAATGGTTTAACTACGTGATAATGTCATGCGGCTAAAAGATACTATTAGTGACAGTATTAATCGTTTTATAGAGAATAACTAAATTGAAACTTGGTTTATGAGGTTATGGGATTCGTAGCTTCCAAAGTACATAAATAGGTAGCAATTTTTATCTGACCAGATAATTGCTTGCTTACGTAGATGACAATTATCACCTTTGTCCCACTGATCTTGTCGCTTGACCCAATACACAGTTAATAAGTCTGTTATTTGACAAGATAATATCGTAAATTTTCTTAACAGGCTTATTTTAATTCGGATGATGGCCAAATTATTGGGGAAAATAGGACTCGGTCTAGGTCTTATCGACGACGTGAAACGTTTTTTACATAAATAAAAAAACGTTATCCTGATTAACGATTATATTCTTAAATGATCTGACGATTACTTTTGTGATTTCTATTCTACAATATGTTTAAGATTTACATTGATGGCCCTACATAGTAGACGATGCAGGTGTTTCTTTTGTATCTTACGCAGATACAGGGCAGTATCTTAAATCACTGTTTTTATAGATTGTATAGGTACTGTACTAGACGTGAGGTTTAATTTACATAAAGCAAAATTCTACGTAACTTCAAAAAATGTAATAGTTTTACACAGGATTTCGAAATTCGATAGTTGCTTAAAGTTCATATACTTGATTACGTTACATTATCGACGCTTAGACAACACTTAAATATATTTCGTACGGATCTTTGGTCATGCGATGCTGTCGACTTGCATATTATTGCGGATTACGTTTAGTACAGAGTAACTTAGCTTACTGTTAGGAAAGGTAAAGACAGAATAGAATAGTTTTATGTTACTCTTATCCTGTGGGCAGTAAATGAATATTATAAAGATTTTTATAATAGGCCCATCACGGATTCGGCCAGACTCATGATGGTTAGATGAGGCCTGCCGTATCTGAGTTAGACCATTTTTGAGAGTTCTGAGGATTCGACTAGGACTTGAAACTTGATTCATTGAATAACAGACTAAATCAGCAGAAAACTGCGTGAGCCATTCGGATTTAGGACCAGGTAGAATACAATTAGGTAACTTTCTACTAGGTAGAACTTTTTAACGATAAGAGGATAAGGTTAAAAGTTCCATTCAAGTTTTATTTTTAAATGAGTTTTAGAATAAGTAGCTTTAATTAGTTGTAAATTAACATAAAGCAGTTTTAATATAATTTAATAGTGTTTTTATCTGTAGGCTAGAAATTAATAATAATCTGGGTAAGTTGTTTTTAAGTTAGCTAAGATTTGTATAGTGCCTAAGCTTTTCAATAACAAGCAATCTATAACACTATTCTACCTAGCTAACAATTTATTATTGCTTCATGAATCTTGGCTGCATTGAATAAACTACAGGAACCAGTCTTGCAAATTAAGCCCGAAGTTCTTTCTTTTACTATCTCCCATCACAGGTTCCTCTTTCTACTCCTTCCTTTCCTACTCCTGTTTTTCAGGCTAAACACACTAACACATCCCTTTATATACAATTGAAAGGAAGGCAATGGTTAAGGTTGGTATAGAACCTCCCGGAAGATAAACGTAAAACCAATAATAATAAAAATAGAACAATATAAAAAAACACATCAAATTATTAACTAGAATATATATAAAAAAGAATTCTTAGAAACTTATATTTGTTTTGTTATAAAAATAAATTCCACACTTTGACCATAAATTTAAAAATAACTTAAGATACATTTGAGTATATTAAAAAGTAAAACTAATCACTACACTCTTCTAAATAGGATAAATATGATGCGATGGATCAGAGCAATAATATATATATATATATTATTGATCTGATCCATACATACATACATATTTTGACACATATATATATATATATGTCAAAATATGTATGTATGTTAGATAAAGGTTTTGTATAGTTAAACATGCCCACCAAATTTGGCATGAATATTCTTCGACACTAGAAAAATTTTATGGAGGCTTCCACCTCCAACCACTCCTAAAACCTATCCATCTATCCCTAAGCCCGAGCAATTTTTTGTTTTGTAGTTGATTATTGTAAATACTCGAGTTAATAAATATACATTTTAGCTAGTAAGACCATTGTTTTTACCACCCTTTTCCACCCAGCCTCACCAATCCCCATCCCATCAAAAATCAAAGCAACGCCAAGCACACCCGGCTATTCATAAATAAATGTAATATGGAGAATAAAATTACTATCTAAAACAGGTGTGTCAAACCTTTGTTTCTTTGGGTCACATTGGAAGAAGTCATGGAGTTCTGGGCCACAAGTTTATTGTGGCCCAATCCTTAAATATACAAGTATATTAAAGGATTTACATGTCTACATTATAGTAATAAG
>NW_019384772.1:0-15578 GCF_000671375.1 Centruroides sculpturatus
TATAAGTAAAAATGTTATAATAAATTATTGTTTTTAAGATTTGAACTTACCATAATAAATGCAGCCCATGGATTAAGTAATACTAAGCTAACAGCTAAGAAGATAGCAACAAATACACAAAGAAGGGACATGGTAAGATGAAAACGTAAGCCTATGTATTGTTCCCAGTACGTAAACGGTATTCCAGTTGGAAAATTTGGAAGTCCATTTTTTTCAAACTTAGTGCAGATAGCTCGAATTGCTTGAATTGTACTTGTAATTACACTAGTTGTTTTCATATTTGTAAGATAAAATGGAAGTTGTGTATAAACTAATGCCTGAGATTTAGGAATCTTCAAATCTACATCTTGAGCTACATGAATCCATTGTCTTGGCTCTGGTTTAAAATTGGCTTGAGATGCTGAATATGCTAGAACATCATTGGATACCCATGCAGTAAGATAGTTATAAAATGCTTTAGGATTAATAATTCCTTCAGAATCCACCAATCTCACAGTTGTTACCTGCAAATAAAATGTTACTGTCATCTATGTGATTGATATTAAAGCATTGTAATTCATTTTTCATTATTTAAGATAATTATTTTTTCTTTGTCAATCTGAAGTAAAATATTCAAGATTGCTTTACAGACATTGAGAAATAATTTATATTTTAATTACACTCAAAACAAATAATAATAAATAACAAATCTCAATTGCAAAATTTTTTCTTAATATTTTTATAGATATTAAAATAAAATGGAATAATTTTCTGAAGTTTATTTAACTTACCAATGATTTATCTATGGGATTATCTACACGTCCAGTTTGCACTAATAATTTATACGCTAAAATTCCTTCATCAGAAGCATTGGGATACCATTTTTCTTGTGTAATACATCCTCTCTTCCAATCTCTATCAAAAACTTTTTGAAGACCTAAACAATGAATTTTTTTTCTGTTTTAATAATTTAATTAAAAATTTCAAAAGCAAACTGCAGAAAATTTTTGAAATCATATTTTTTGAATAAGATAAATAAAACAATAGACAGAAAAGAAAAATATGTAAAAAAACCTAATATAATTGAAAGTGATATTAAATCATAAGAAGTTATTAATATCAAATTAATATATATGATGGATTTTGCAATTTATCAAATTATACCAGGTGTTTCAGAATTGAAAGCTTTAATAGATTAATTATACATTAGATTAAGTTAGTAAATGTTAATTAAATTACACTGAATTATATTAAATTAAATTATAATTATACATTAAATTAGCTAGATTAAATTAAACGATAATTAGAATTACCAGATAGCCAGTCTCGGAATATTGCTAGCCAAAAATCAGGAAGACCTCCGTCATCATTTTTAATTATTTTGTCTATTCTTGTAAATGCTTCATGGTATTCATATAACAATTTTTGATTGGTTGGATATTCAAAATTTCCTTGAGTTATAGCAAACATATTGAAAAATCCAAAATATTTACTTTGAGCACTTAGAAATTTGTATTCATTTGTATTTCGTGGTACAATATCAGTTAAATCTAAACCATCATCAACAGATAACATTCCCCAAATACTTGCTATTACTGCAATCAAAAACAGGACTATAGTCAAAACCTATAAGAAAGAGAAATGAGAGACTATTATATTTTCATTCTAAATACAGTACATTAAAGAAATATAAATTATAAAATTAAATACCTTTGTTGATGTCTTTTGTAAAAATGGTGCATAAATATGAGTTGCAAACCATGCTAAAGACCAAGAATCCTGCTGAGCATGAAAACAAAGATAACTGACACGTTCTTTTAAAGATTGTTTTAATTTTACAGCAATAAGTTCTTTTGTAGATGTAGAATTTGTTGTTGATAGATTTTCAATTGATGAAGCTACTTTATAGAAAGAATAAATAAATATTTGGTAATAATTTTAAATAAAATAATTTAAAAATTAACTAACCAGAATTTTCTGTCCAGCAAGTAATGGGTTGTTTAGGCATGGGAGGAGCCAGAACAGTTATAGCATGACTAAGATCAGGTGGAAGCGCATGTGTAACAATTTGATGTATTTGAGTATTATTATAAATTAAATCTTTTTTCCGATCAGAAGTTTTTATTGGAGAAATTTGATTATGTCTAAAAAATAAAAAATTGCAAACTAAATATTGTATATTCCACTATTAGTATAAAATTGATCTTAAGTTTAGATATTAAACTGCTAAAAAGAAAAATTACCCATTGAAGCAGCAAAAGATATCCATTTTATTATTTCTTCTTCTTCTCAAATCCAAGCTAACTATTGCTGGAAATATCAATAGCATTGCTGCAACATTGAAAATGACTAGGATGGCAGCTTGCAATGCAAATGCTCTTAGAGCTGGTATTGGAATGATTGCTGCTGCAAAGAATGCACACATGTTACTAAATGATGTTAATAACACACTGACTCCTGTTTGTTTTAAACACTGTCCAGTTTGCTCCTAATTAACACAATATATTGATTAGCGAAACTAAATATATTTCTTTATTGGCATGAATTAAATAATTTTATGTTACATACTTCTGCTGATATATGAATGTTGGCATTCTCTCCATAAGTATGAGCCAGTAAGAACATATCATCAACTCCTAATCCTAATGCAAGGAAAGGAACAATCTGAAATTAAGAATAGCTATACTTGTAGAATAATATTTAAAATGTCAAATAAAAATTAATTAATGTATTTGATTTTTTACCTGTGTGGTAGATGCATTAAAAGAGATACCAATAATTGCACAAAAACCCAATCCTGCAGCTACTGTTATAGCTACAAGTAAAACTCCAGCAATACCAATCCCACTCTGTGATTTTACTGCATCTGTCCATTGAAGTAATGAAACACAAGCATATACCAACTACAAAAAAATAACTAATTTAAATTTTAATTGAACATTTTATGATGAAATTAATATAATAATTTCAATTACCATTAAAATATATCCAAGTGCAAGTCTTGTAACACTAACTTCTGAGAAGTCTTGCATGATATCAGTAAGAGATGTTGACGAGAATGCATTTATATTATGATTTTTTGTATTATTAGCATTCGTAGCTTGTTTTAGCACTGCCTGTTAATTAAAAAATTGAAATCAAAATTTAAAATTGAACTGATATTTAAAAACTGCTAAAGATTAGTTACAAACTGTAGTTATTTCAAGAAAATTTTTAAATCTGCACTTTTCAATTACATATATTCTTTATCATACCTGTATGTTAAACACATTTCTTGAATAGTGAAGAAGATTTGGCATGCAAAACAGGGAAAATTTGGCAAGGCAGGGCCTAGGAGAGAGACAAGGAAATTTGAAAAGTTAGTTATGTTAAAAGTGATTGCCCAGTTATAAAAGTGGAAAAGATGAATGAGTATAAAATAATTTAAACACTAATAAAATATTTTAATTTTTATATTTTTAAGATAGTTATTTTTTTATTGTAGTAAATGAATGTAATATTACCTCTGTGAATTTCCTTTGCCATGTTTCTAAAACCATTTTAGCTTTGTCTGGAGTCCAGTCTATATTATGTACTTTATAAGTATCTTGCCAGAATTCATACATTTCTTTTTCAGCCATTAGTTGAACCACAGTTTGCAATGCTTCTGCCCTTTTAAACAATAATAATAAATCATTTTTAGCACTTTATAATTACTGTATTTTGGATGTTAATTGAATTTTTTAAAATTAATACTTCAATAATTCTTTTAAGTAAACTTACTTTATTATGTGACCTGTTCTATTTCTTGTTATTCCACCAACAATAAGATTTTCAGGCCACTGCATATATCTAGTAGCAAAACCATAACAGCCACCTGTTAATTCTCCTCCTATATCTGGTATCTATAAAAATAAAATTATAAAATTATTGATTTGTACATATTTATATAAATATTAACTTTAATAAAATGAATCAAATGAAGACCTGTTGAGAATGTTTATTAGGTGATGTTTCAGGGCATTGTTCATCAGTTGGATCCAAACAAGGTTTCTCTTGATATGCTGTTGTTATTCCTGCCTGAAAAATCATTTTAAATTCAAAAGCTAAAATATATTTAATTTTCACATTCATTCTTTTAATTTATTTTATAAAAATTGATAAACACAATTTACTAACTGTAAAGGGTATTTGTTTAAGTTAAGCATTAACATTTTTGAAAAATCCTATCTTCATCTATTATTCGTATTTAAAAATTAACTTAAATAATTCAAAAATACATAAATTAAACAGACATATAGTTATTCAATCTATGGTTTAAATTTGTTAAAATATTGAGACTATTTCATTCATTTTACTTGAACATAAAGTTATCGTAATCATATACTTAAACTAATAAACTAAATTAATTTATTTTGATATATTAATATACTTACTCTAATCATGAAATCTTCTAGAGTATCAAATGGGAATACAGAAACATATTTTCCAAAATTTTTCATAGCTTCTACTAGTAATTGAGGATTAAGATTTGTCCACTGTACATTTATTCCTAAGCCTCTAAAAAAAATATATATATAGATANAATATTAATATATACTGTTTCAATTCACATACTTTGCCTACTATTTCAATTCACATACTTTGCACAAAAGACAAGGGCCTCGCAAAAATCTGCCGCCCAGGGCCTCGCAAAGATCTGCCGCCCAGGGCCTCGCAATGGATAAGGCCGCCGCTGCTTTAGCCTTTTGTTTTTTGAACAAATGAAATATGTAAAATATCTCTTTAGTAAAAAAAAAGTTTTAATATTAATATATACTGTTTCAATTCACATACTTTGCACAAAAGACAAGGGCCTCGCAAAAATCTGCCGCCCAGGGCCTTGCAAAGATCTGCCGCCCAGAGCCTCGCAATGGATAAGGCCGCCGCTGCTTTAGCCTTTTGTTTTTTGAACAAATGAAATATGTAAAATATCTCTTTAGTACAGTATATATTAATATTAATAAGTGCCTATTATTTCAATTCACATACTTTGCACAAAGGACAAGGGCCGCGCAAAGATCTGCCGCCCAGGGCCTTGCAAAGATCTGCCGCCCAGAGCCTCGCAATGGATAAGGCCGCCGCTGTATAGAACTCTGTTCCAAAGCTTGAGTATAATGAGTAAACTACAAGGGTGTATAAATAATGAAGGCCAGCAATTTGAACACATACGAGATTATACCTAAGTACTCTGTGCCATTGTGGCATTCTTTTGAATTAATAAAACTATTCTAATAATATTTAATTATTTAAAAATTCATTCAAATTGGAATTACTTTTGGAAGTTTAAAAGTTATTTTAATTTAACAACTAAAGATAACACCATTTAAATCTTATTCTAATCTTTCTTGCGACGATTTTCTTAATTATAGACTAATTAAGAAATAATTATAATAAATAATGCAATCTCAATTATACTTGAGTTTATTGGGCTGCAATTTTAAAAAATTGTAGACCAATAAAATATAAATTCCCTGTCATAAGCCTGCCTGTCTGTCCTTCCTTAATCTCGAGAATGAAGTTAGATAGATGATAATTGAGATCAGATATGGAAATCTTAGGGGCAGGAGGTCCCGATTAACTATATACAGTACGAACTTATGGTTTGAATCCAAAGTTTCGTTATATTAATTTTAAATTTTTTCCCTAAAAACAGTCACATAGATGATCCGCATGACTCTGTTGCTAGCAAGAAAGTATGATGTACAGGGGCAAGACACTACTAATTTCAGGTGGAGATATTTTCACAATAAATAATTGCTGGTTTATTAAAAATCTTTCAATAAGGCAAGAAAACTCCCATTTAAAAAACAAAAGTTTTCCTAGTTAAAATTAACAATGTAATCCGTGTTTGAGCAATCTGGTTATAGAAAAGTGCATTTCGAATGTCCCTCCACGATTCTTAAAACATTCCTCTTCAGTTTCCTTTAGCTAGAAAACTTATTTGCTTTTTAAATGGAAGATTTCCACTTTGTTGAAAGATTTTTAATAAATAGACTCAAGTATAATTGACATTAATTGACAAGTATTATTAATTCAAATCTTATTTTATATAACTATCTAAATTTGTATATCAACAGTTTCCGTAAATATACAAGGAATAAAGTTTCAAAACTATCTGAATTTAACGGAAATGATATATTATAGAGCAAAACAAATTTAACACTTTAAAGTAGAGTTCCATAATACCGTATGGAACACTGCGGGTATTATGGAACCACCCCATTTCGAACTGATAATAAAGGCGAACTGTAGCGGAATGTAGCTGAACTGAACTAGGCAGACATCCATAGCAAGGGGAAAACCCGTTTTACTTCAGTTAAACAGTTTTCTGTATTTAATCAGCAATTTTTTTTTTTTTTTTTTCAAAATTCGCAAGTTTTGAATGCTAAGTGAATTTAATTATTTTTAAAATATAAATCGTGTAGTTGTAGGTTCACTGGTGCATGTATTCCGTTCCAGAGACTTAGGGGTACATATTAATCTGTGTGATTTTCACGTTTTTAAAGTTTGGTGCCGACAGGAATTAAGTTAACCCAAGATGGAGATGCGTGAAATATGGACCCCATTGGTGCTTTTAATATGGAACCCAACTCCCCTGGTGTTCAGTATTACCAACAAATTCAAACCATAAAATAATGTTTTTACGTTTTATTTTATTTATGAAAACATTTTTTTAATTTAAATACTATCTTAACAAGAAATAAAATGTAAGATAACAATCGAAATAAAATTTTTTTTTCATGAAAAAAAATATCGTCTGCTTACAAAATAGCGAAACTGAGCATGCGCGAAGTGACAGTATCGTCTGGTAAAGTAAATAGTCTACAAGTAAGTTCAAACTTTTATGTTTATTTATTTGAAAAATAACAATAAATGTAGCAGTTGTGATAAATGGGCACACTGTTCTTGTGCCAATATTGAAGTGATGATGACTCTATTGATATCTCTCCTTTTGACTTGCCTGACGAGGAGACACCTGGTTTTAGAGATGACACTGCTTGTCTGTTTTGTGATGGGTTGTTTGCAGATGATAGTCATGGGGAAGGTGTGGGTGCAATGCCTAATGTGCGCTATGTGGGCACATAAAGATTGTGCTGATGTTGAAACGGAGCATTATATTTGTGATTTTTGTAAATGATTAGCTTCTTCTTTGTACATTTCTTTATTATTATTATTACAGTATTAAATCATTTTTGCGTTAAAATACATTGGAGTAAATGATTTTGTAATTATTTAACATTCTTTGTACTTTCCTATTTGTTTTTGGCTACATTAAAGCATTTTTTGAAAATATACAGTAAGGTTCCATATTACCACCCGATTTTCTCTAAGCCTACTTTCTGACTTTTTGTACAAAAGTCTTCATAAACCATACTTATTTAAACATATTTAAATAGTTACACTAACGAAAAAATCCAATTAGGAACATTTAGTTTAATAGTTACCAGTACTTTTCGCACAAAAAATGTGGGTGTAGTTATGATACCTTGTTTACAATTCACTAAAATGTAATTGGGATTCCATAACACCACCTTCTCCTCTAATATTTTCAAGATTCCACTGCAATTTTGCGTTCATTCATAGAGTTGCTGACAATATTTTTTTAAAGTTATTTAAATTTATCGTGTGCTACAGTACCTTTCTCTTGATGACATTAATGTCCTCTGTATTCTCAAACCGTCTTTTTAGTGTCGATTTACAGAATAAGAAATGTCTGCCTGAGATAAATCATAGAATTAAAGGGAATGATTTAATACGACAGCCCAGCATTTTATCTAGAACTTCTTAATCGGTTATTGCAAAATGAAGATGAATAATGTCACTCATCAGGAACCAGCTCCGAATTTTTAAAACTGAATATTCTGGTGAATTCATTTATCAAAAATAATAAAACTAAAATTAATAATAATCCTTTTTTTATGTATATGCTTTAAATATTTTTCAATTCATTAGCAAGTAAGCATTTTATGTATAGATGATATTACAGGAATAATGAATGAATTAAACATTTTTTTGTTCTTGCGTAGGCTATAAAAAAATCATAAATTAATTTTAAAAATATACACTATATATTTACTTAAGTGATTCGTACATAACGTGTGATTTTTATACAAGTATTTATGTGTAATTAAACGAAAATATATTAATTTATGCTTTTCGCTTATAGAATTAGCGCTAAGATAGCATTTTCTAACTCAATATATGCGTAATTCTAGGATACACAAAACACTTTCAGGGAATACGCGGAAAAAAATATAATAGTCGCTAAATATAATTTTAAATCAGTAATTTTTCAGTTTTAAAGACCAGCTTGGTCTTCTTTAGCTGTTAACTAATTTTTAACTGACCTTAAAGTCATAGGCTATTTTATACATTTCTGAAAGATAAAAAAGTTCAGTTACTTTAATCTTTCTTTTCTGCTGACTAACTTCGCGTCTATATTACTAAAATAAATGGGGTAGTACTTTAGATTTCAAATTAATAATTAAAAATCAATAATTATGGAGCATATGTATGTGTTGAAAACCGTTTTCCAGCGTTCTTTAACTATTTTAAAGTCCGCCCTAAAGGCGCTAAGTGTGAATGCAAGACATTAATTCACAATAACTTGTATATGATATATGTATACTTATGAAAAACTATAATTTTTGAACTAATTTACAGTAGATTTATTGACACAAGGCACTAGCACGTAATATAGCTGGCTGAATTTCTCTGATAAACCACTGAATAATGGTAACAAATTCGCACCTCGCCAACGGATTCGAGTTTTTCGAATTTCCTTCACTTATCTAACACGTAAACACAGACCAGTTTTTTCCATAGTCCTCTCGGGAGAACCCCCGTAGAAGATCGCCCAAATGTTGTCTTATTCTATCAATCCAAAACATTATAAATACAGTATTTGAAATACTGTACAGTGTATGTGATCCGTAACAGGATCGATCGGCGTGATGAAAAATGAATGACATTCCCATCTGTACTGTCCATGATAAATTTTAGTATCCTGAATCGAATATTCATGTCTTTGGGCTTCAATCAAATACACTTCATTCAATGTGAACATTCCTCAAATTATGATTATATTTTAATTTGATCGTCGATAATTGCGAACTATATACAGTAAGTCAGTTTGCAACAAATGTATATGAAACAAAAATGAGTTAAAAGGATTAAATCGGAGTGTTTATTTAAAAAAGAAAAATATCTTTGTTAACTATCGTTTTGTTTGTGTTTTTATATAGATCTATAGTCTAATAATATCCATAGATGACAATTGATTTGTGTTTTGTCCATTTCATGAAATAATTAATATTCTCTTTTTAAGCCCATTTTTTCATTTACAATAAAAACAACAATAAGCTTTACAAAAAAATGATTTTATGTATTTATTTTATATATATTTTATATTTTACATCTTTGGATAAGAAATTTCCAACAAATATCTTACAAAAATAAATAAATATTTATCTATTAAGTAAACAACTCATTTACATTACATACTGGAAAGGTAAAAAAAAAAAGTTGATCAAAACAATTTTTGTACTAGTTAAGAAAATTAACTGTCCACCTGGTCACATTTTATCTATAATATATTATCAAAAAGTGTAATTTTGAACATATTCCAACTCCTGAGCTTTCAGAAATAAAAGTTGAAAAATTTTTGAGCAAAAATTAATTTAATTGTTCACTTTCTTTTGAGCAAAAATTTTGTTGGATGGTTCCTGTTTATTTTGAAAAAGAAGCAAAGACTAGCATCAGGCATGACTTCCAGTTCATTTTGTGTTGTATACTTCTTGTGATGTTAGTTGACTTAGTTTTCAATTAAGCAGAATATATCCAATTAATAAAGATGTATTTCATATTACTTTTTGTTATATATTTGTACAATATTTTACAAAATTTACATTCTGTGCAGCATAAGTTAATGTAAAACTTCAATACAATATACCCTGGTATTGACAATTTCTGAAATTAAAATCATATATTTAATTTTTTATAAATAAATTTTACTTAGATTGTATGAGAAAATAAATTAAATAATAACTTACTTGACTTAGAATTTTAAATTTAAATTGAAGTTTCATCACTTTTAGAAGTAGTATTTTCATCTCTCCATCTTGTATGTTTCAAAGTGAGTTGTCTTTCTGTTGAACCTGTTTTAAAAATTTTATAATTATTATCAAATTTGAATAATTGTATTTACTTTCAATAAAGATTTGTATGAGAGAGTCTTATATAAATTATTATATAATTTAATATATTATTTATATTCTTTGTTAGTTCAGTATGGTCTTGTTTTATGTAGAACTGATAAACACAAATTTATGTTTTCATGTATGGAAAATGGTTAAGTTAACCACTATGATTACATTGAATCTGACACTTAAGTCAGCAAACTTTGCTTCTACAGCTTCTGACATTCTGAACATGAAGAATTATTGAATTTTTTGATAAAATAAGGTGCAACATGGTTCTACACTATGCTGTATTGTCTTCAAGTTGAAGATTAAGCAATTGAAAACAACACAAAATAGAATTACTGTGGTAAATATCCTGGTTTAGATGTTCTTGTCTTGTAGTGTACTCCACATGGTATAATAAAATTTTTCTCTGTATATTCAGAAACATTGAACTAAAATGTTATTCATTGTAGTAAACATGCAAGTAAGATATTTTAAACATGTTTTAATGGTTTTCTGCTAATTGTAAAGGTTCTCCTAATGTCTAGGTAATTATCTGGGACTACCTGGAATAGAGCACAAATTTATGAGGGATTTTATTTTGTGGTATATGTTGACATACAATCCCTGCATAAAATAAGACTATTGTATCAATGTTTTCATATTTAACTGCATTTTTTATTAATTAAATTAAATACCAAATAGAATGGTTTATATGTTTATATAAAATTTTAAAATAAGAACTTAGCCAGATTTAAAATATTTAAAATTAATATTTAAATCTAGCCAAGTTAATATATATTATAGTCATTAATCAATAATAATCTTGTGAAAAAAGATGTTTCTATTAAAAATCTTTAATTATTAATATTTTTAAACTCTCTTTTCTCCAAATTCATCTGAAATGTTATACTAATAACATTCTAACCTGGAAGAGGAGTATGCACTTCTACTTTAACTTTAGCAGTTGCTGTAACTCGCGTTGTTGTTACTGCTGTATTCTTTGAATTACTTGAATTTGTTGTAGATTTACTTTGATTTAATATTGATTCTTGTGGTTCAGCTTCTCTTTTTTCGTTAATTGCATTTTCCTGTATTAAAAATGAGAAATTTTAATTTTATTTTAAAAAATTATGTAATAATATTATGAAAATAAAATTTTATACATTGATTTGAATCTTATTTATTAGGAATATTCATAACTATATAATTGCAGATTTATTAATCATAAATTTGTTTTTGGATCCAAATCTGTAACCATAAAAATTCCTATAAAGCTGTATTAAAATTAACTGGACTATATAATGGCTGACAATCAGTGAGGAATCTAATGAAAATGATAGAAAGTTTGTGTACTCATGAATATTATTTTATTATTCAGATGAAACCTTTTTTGATTAAATATGTATAGTATGTAATTAGTTATATTTGAATTTGCAATTCTCCATATTATTACATGGCTAAACATTAGATATATTAACCCAAAAAAGACAGTTTTTACTTGTAAGCACTGCTTATATTTCAAGATTTCACTATAACTATAGCAGAAAAATTAAAACATTTAGATGTATTTTAATCAATATAAAAATTGGAAATCAAGATTTTAACTTACAAATATGAAAGAAAAATTAATTTAGATTCTTACTATTGTACTATTTGTAAAGACAAGACATTTTATATGATGAATAAGCAACTTATTAGATTTTACAGAATGAAACTATTGTTGTACTTTAATAAATAATTTTATCTTTAATTAAAAGTAAATGTTATTTCTATGTTTATTCAAAAATTTCAATTATTTTTTTCAATTAATTTCACTAAGATTTTTTAAAAATGAAACTTACATCATCAATATTTTTAGAAGAATTTGAGCATGAATTTGGAGTTACAGATTGATTTGTAATTGTTGTAGTTTCTACAATCACTTCTGGTTCAACTACAATTTCGTGGGATGATTGAAATGAAGGTGGTTCTTCAGTAATTGTTGTTAATGATATTTCTGAATTCATTCCAGGATAACAACGTTTGCTGAAATAGCGTCCTCCTTGGATTCTATGGTGTGGTGGTGGTTCTGGTGATGGAGTAGGAATTCGATCTGAATTATCATGAGGTACAACCTATTTTAGAATAATTTGAAAATAAGAAAATCAAATGTTTAAATTATTATTACTATTGATAAATATTTTTAAAAAATGATTTTTACCTCTCCTGGAGGTCCAGCAATAGAAAGTATCACAGGTAAGAACATCAAACCACTGAATAACCCAATAACAACTAATGCTAACAGCACATAAAAGAAATACCTGAAATATCAAAATAAAAATAAGATCTATAATATATAATGCTTTTATTCTATCCAGTGAATAAATTTTATTTTAAAACATTACCTTATTATGAAATCAAATTCTGAAAAAGCAAGCATAATAACTCCCAAAAGTGTAGACATTGCACCATGAACAACAGGTGCAAACATATGTCCTAATGCCATAGCAATCCGTTTATTTCTACTTCCAACGCTAGTTAGAAATCCCTAAAAAAAAAATATAGTTAAATAAATGAGTATATTTAAGAATAAATTAATATAATGAAAAGTTATGTATTTAAAACATGTTTTAATGCATATATTAAGGCAATCTATGTATACATATACAGTACATTTTTATCGATACCTGGTATATGATGATAAAAATTATACAGGCAGATCATCTATTGTTAAATATATTAATCTTTAAATAATGTATTATTCATGATTTAAAAATTACTTATGTTTAGATCAAACATTAATGGAACAGCATTAAAAGTAACAATTTTTAAGTTTTAAAACAAAGGCCTAAAAACTAATCCCATGCTGCACTTATTGAAAAAAGAGCTAGGAAGAATCAAACATTATGGTGTAATTCTACCAATTGGATTGCATGGATCCATACTTTCAGAAAATGGTAATTTTTACTGCTTTGTTCCAAAGTGTGATACTAGCTACATCACTTCTATATTAAGGCTTTTCATTCCTAATTGATAGTCATATACATACTATTAATAAACATCTGTTAGAGATTATGAGTGATTTTTAGCATTATCATATTTATTGAATAAAACTAAGTTTAGATAAAGAATATAAAATATCATTAAAACATATTTTTATTTAAAAAAATATTCTAGTCAAAGTTTATGTATTTTTAGATTAAATGTGGGTAATGGGCTAGGATGCATTTCCTATTAAACCAATTAGGTCCAGGCCATTAATGGTTTGGAGGCACAAAAATTCAAAATAATAATAACAAAATGAAAATATAATTTTATGTAGAAACAATCCATAAAGGAATTAATACAAATTAAGCTTAAATAGGAACAAAATTTGTTTTTCACAATTTCAATGTTAAAAAATCTAAAAAGTATTGCAGAATTAAAATTATAAATAGAATATTCAGTGCAAAAGTAACCATATTAATTTGGAGAGTGACTGCATGTTGTGAGCCTAGGGGCATCATATTTTTAAATGTACCACTGGTAATGATTGGGTTTAATATTGCTCTGTACCATGTTTAAAAATATTTTATCTTTGTCATTTAATGATTTAAAGGTTTAAATTTTACAATATATTATAAAAAAAATTGAACATTTCAAGTATAGATCACCAAATG
This sequence comes from Centruroides sculpturatus, assembly GCF_000671375.1. Lineage (NCBI taxonomy): Eukaryota > Metazoa > Arthropoda > Arachnida > Scorpiones > Buthidae > Centruroides > Centruroides sculpturatus. Next base: position 13,826 of record NW_019384772.1, read on the forward strand.
ATTTAATTTGTTATAGTTGTTTTCAAACATTTTTAATAATTTTTTATAAAATGTGTAATTTCAAAGTAGGCAAATTTTTTTGGAGTTTGATTTATCCTAAAATATATATATTAAAAGTTGTATTATTTTTATTATATAATTTATTATACACCTATAAACTAGATTAATTTACCATGGTAAAGTGAGTTGTAAATTCCACTCCAATGCCAACAGCTACTATCAGAATTACAGCTGGAATAGCACTTAAGCGAATACCAAGAATCCCCATCAAACCAAATAAATGTATAACCATTAATGCCAAAACAATTACCTATAAAAATAAATTTTAAAAATTAAAATAAACATATTTTAAAAGAAAATTAATATAAATACTTTAAAATATTACATATAAAACTCTTACATATAAAATTTTTATGATAAATATTTTGAAATAAAACATGTAAATTCTGTATATTTAAAAATGATTTTAAATATACAGAATTCCATATTCTGCATCAAGTTGCACGGAATTTTGACATAATACAATAATAATGTCATTTCTTCATTCTATGGATCAATATTTTACTTTGAAAGACAAATATTCTCTGAAATGATCATACGAAACTACCATAATTTCTTGCATATAACCCACAAAAGTTTCTATAACACCTAGCTGGAACCTGCTTTTAAATTGACTTTAAAACATAGATAATCTGAAGGTTATAGATAGAAAATGATAGTAGATAGCACATTATATGCTGCCAATGTGAAATATAGAATTACTTAGTCTCCATTCACTCGTATTTCTCTTCTTCAATTTACTTATTTTCACATACTTGTAGAAAGTATGCTTTATATATATATATATATACTGTATACAATTCTTTAGATCATTATTATTTAAAGATAACAATAATCCAAAGATATGTTTTTCAATATAGGCACATTATAATTACTAACTATTAAGTAGGTTTTTAAACTACTTTACCATTGTTAATGATAATGACTTTTAACAAAAAGATGCATATATGAAGATTTATGAATACATTACAATCTTCCCATTTAAATTAACAGAAACAATATTTTTGCTTTATAGATTTAAACATTATAAAGTTTGTGCATTATAAATTGCATCTGTAAAGAAACTGTCAAGTTAAAGTTCAAGAAATATAATTCAAACACTGAAGAAATGCTTTTAAATCTACAAATTTAAATGTCTGCAATATCTGCTTTTATATAAAAAATGGAACATTTATAGATGACAAATAATTAATGAGAAAGACTTTTTTTAGTATGTTAATTTAATAAAGTAATTTTTAAAATGATTGGTTATATTTACTACCTTTTTTTTACTCCGTTTCTTTTCAATTCTTTGAAATAAATTAACTTGCTATTAAAATTACTCAAAAGAATAAAATACATATCTGACGTTATAAAATATAACCTTGGAAACAGAAAGTGCTTACATCAATACAATCTATATATATATATATATATATATAAATGGACGTGTGTGTCCCTATATTTCACTTTTCAGCCAAAACTGCACATTGCACGTGAATGGTGTTTGTATGTGGTAGTAGCCCCAAGTCTCCATTCGTGCACTATGGTCGTTGCGTCTCGATAGCTATAAGGGTGCGGGAGATATGAGGCTGAAAGTGGTTGAAAGTGGCTTTCAATTTCGAATGTTTTGTTCGAATTTGTTCGAATTAAATTCGAACATAAAATTCGAATATTGGTTCGATTATAGAACGATTGTAAACGTTCCAGAAAC
>NW_019384772.1:20220-37676 GCF_000671375.1 Centruroides sculpturatus
ATATATATTTATTTATTTTTATAAACAAGAACAAAAATTTTCTTAAATTTTGAAATTGATATACAATTATCTAGATCATTTATATTTTGATAATTATAATAATTTTAAGAAGGCAGACCTTCAAATTTAGCCATCAAGTTACTTGATAGATCAGTCATTTTAAAGTATAGAGCTTATTGTCCATTTACTATTGAAGAAAGTTATATTGAAAAAAAAATGGGAGGAGGAAAATGAAGATAAAGCAAGTAGAATGTCTCCAGGCAAAGACAGCTTTCAATGATATGGAAATGACTTATTTAAGAAGTTCCGATCTCTAATTTGCGGTGGCAAAGAGTTTTTATATTGCATTACCATATTAAGTTTATAAACAGGTAGGTTAAATATTATTTTCATTTTTTAAATATGCTAAAACAAGAATAAGTATTATGCATTCCAGTACATTTAATAGATATAAGTAATTTAAATAATATATGTGTGACTAAATGCATTGCTTAGTTCTAAGTCAAATTCTCTTGGTGGAACTTTTAAGTATAGATGTCAAGCATTTAATTAACTGACAAATAGCGTGCTGTAAAATATATGAAATTATGTAACTCTATAAAAATTCCTTATTGATGAACAGATTAGAATTGATACAGAATTTGTTTTTTTCCCTCAAGAATTTTTGTTTCAAATTTTAATTTTTTATTGAATAAATATGCCTCAAAGCTAGATTTACATGAAATATTTTATCTTTGTTTCATATATGCAAGAAAACTTATTTATAAGAGCTCCTTAACTGGAGCATTATAAATTTTAAATATTAAAGTCATTTTTCATGAATAGACTCTAATGGCAGACCTATTTCAAATAGCTAATTTACTTGATTGCGGTAATGCATAATTATCTTCATGTTTTTAACAGATAGGATAGTAATGGAGTGAGTACTGGGAGTCGATAATGAATGACAGTCATTAAGAATTAAATTTAACTTCAAAACGGCTTAGTAAGAGGCAAGTTTAAAAAAAATAAAAGTGTAATATTTCAATCTAATAGCAAATTTAGAAGAGTGATGAGGAGGTTAATTTTTTTTTCTTGCGGCAAGTTAAACGTGCAAAAAATGCATTAAATAAATCTCGACGGATATTAAACTCTTACGTTTGTCAGAGAATCACGTAACGATTTCACTTAACGCACCGTTAATTTTACCTTCACTTCGTTTAGATATCGAACGCATCCATTTTTGAAGAGATATGATTAAACCATCAATTAAAGAGGCAGAGAATGTTTGTTTTAGAGGCCCGGTGATTAGAACTTAACCTGGACCGGGACTACATGATGTGTCCACACTGTCCCACAGATAAGGGGGCGGGTCCATAGATCGCCAGACCTCCCAGGGCGAGACCCTCCCCGACATGAAAAAGGCCGCTTTGGCCTTGATACACGAATGCCCCCGAGCTACATCGGGATTGCTAATCTTTCCATCCTCTCTCTCTCTCTCTATACAGCACACCCTGACTTTTTCTAACTATGAAATTCTGTATCAAATTATTTCGACGAAATGTAAGTTGGTATGTGGTCCTCTGAAGCTTAACTGGTTGATGGCAGAGGGAATTCTAAGATGTTACCGTAATAGTAGGTCTACATTTTTTTCACATTGCTTTAGTTGGTCTTTTCTCTTCTGAAACGTGACGTTTGACCAGTGGCAAAGCTTACTTACTACGACTATTATTCCCTCTTTGGCTTTATCTATTTTCATTCATCGATTAACCGAAATAATTTTCTTTCTCCACAGAAATCATTAGAATTGTCTCATGCACGACAAGATGCCAAGAGTTACTTGATATTTTATCTTCGGAGCAAAATTCTCATTTTTAACTTACTCAACTAACTTGAAGGTTCGAATAATTGAAACGTTACAGCAAACTATATAACATTTTAGTGGCAAAAAAGAAACGAATTGAAAAGAATTGCAGCTCGAAACTTGATCTTAAAGAATCTAGTTTCCCTGTAGCAATCTTGAATGATATAACATTTATACAAAGTCCCTAATATTCTGGCCTCACGCCGTTAGACATTTGCTACAGTCCTGCCCGGAGCGTTACGGTGTTTCTAATCTGTATTTCTTCACTTAAGAGGTCTAGACCAATTATCAAACCGCACATAAATAAAGTGGCGTATGCTTATGAATGAAAATGTTTTACTCACGGTATTGTAACTGGAAATTCCGGTCCGAGTAGTTTAGCTCCTTCCCAAAAACAGTCGAGGGGTGTAATAATCGCACAAGGAAACAAGTTCTCTAAAATCTAAAAATATTCCACAGATAGCATCAATAATACATAATTAAAAGAAAGCAATAAAAAATAAAATAATGATTTATATAAATTGATAAACAAAATTACCGAGTCTATATAATGTGCGTCAAAACTTGGTACACTCGGGGAATAACATAAATCTTTTAATCTCCAAGTCCTTTAAAAAGGATACATTTTTTTTTTTATTAAATATTCTTTTCGTTTCAAATTGTATTGCTTACTTATTACACTTACACATCAAACATGTCAACCACGACTTGAGTCGCTTCTTTTACCGTCCGAAGATGGGTAAGCAAGGTTTCTTGATTTAAAACATTGACTCCCTGATAACGGGGAGTTTGTATTATTATCTGGTTTGTACTACCGAAACCTTGACCTACCGTGTTTCTAATGTAAGCCAATTCTCTCTCTAATCGGCCTCCTTCTGCAAAAAATATATATAATTATTTAATGAATAATAGAATAATCTAAGATCTTAGTATATTAAAATAACCCTGAATTAGCGGATAAAACTTTATAAAATTGACATATTAATAAAAATATCCTAATTTATAATGAAGCAAGTAACTAATTATGTTATTAATTAATAATAAAAGTTAATTAAGCAAATAAAATTCAAAATGTTCCGAGACATTAAGCATGTTTAATTGCAATAGAAATCAGATTTAAATTTATAATGTCATTAAATTTACATTAGCATTGTTATTTTTTAATTGAATTTATATGTTATTTTACAACTTGCCTACAGCTTATCATAAATCTACAAATCTAATTATCATATAAATCATCACACTTACACGGTGATTGACTTAAAGTTGATAATTGAGATTTTACTAGCTTGCTTTATATAATCAGCAATGTTTATAGCAAAGGAATTATCATTTGCTGTAAATATTGCTGAATATGTAGCTAGAGATACAATAACAGATACATTAATTATATATAATCTCTACATTGTAAATCAACGTTTTTTTTAAATTAAGTCAAATTTTAGTATATATATATATATTTTACATTATCAACAGAGCCTGATTTAGACTTACTGTAGCTCTAAGCTATGACATGAGGCCCTTCTCCTCCTCCTCCAAATAATAAATTTAAAAGTGTAAGGCCTTAGCTGTAGCCTAGTGATATTTACATTTTTATTATAGTAAATCGGCTTAAAGAATTAAAATTTTCATAATTATTAACCGAAAATAATACAGATTTTCAAAGATAGAGTTTAGTAAACTCGGATGAAAATAAAAACCAGTAAAATTAGAATAGAAACGGCACTTAAGGAGCATTAATATTTATCAAAGCTACACACAAGATTCTAAAAAAAGACGGAAAATTCAGAAACAGCGATCATTTTACTCGAACCCACTAAACAGTGCTACTACGCTTCTCTATTAAAATTTATTATCGCTGAGTGTCGCGTGTCGCCTGTCAACTTGCATCCTTTAAAAACTTTCAGGATTCGCTTACAAATAACCTCTCCTTATTACCGGATTTAAGAATGTTTAGCGACAGACAGCACGTGTTATCAATTTACTCATAAAAACCGCAATCACGTGACGCACCATAAATATCCTCGGTTAAAAAGTAAACGAAGCTGAGTATCCGGGCGAATCCTTTCTCCCGTGTACGGTACTTCTACCAATTTACGTCCTAAGAAAAGTAAAGACAGAGCGAATTAGTCGTAGATAGTAGGTAGAGTTGGTGTGACAGATAACGAAGACCACACACGATGGGCATGTCAAGGTCGCGCATTATCCACTAGATCTGTGGACAACGGTCTTATGCAGGGGTGCGGGAGTTTTTTTTCCCTCTGTTGTGGTTAACTTCCTTTCTGTTCGACATTCTGGCGTCAAGTAGTGTGTATCTTCGGAGAACAACAAAATTGGAGGAGAATTCACAGAAAATAGAAGTCGTAGTACTAGTGTCAAAATATATTAATAAAGGGCTTCAAAAAAACAGAAATATATATAGATAAAGTAATTGTATTTAACCCCGAATCGCCTTAATTTTTTTTCTGTTAGATTCCTTTTTCTTAAACCTGTCTAAATGCTTTTATTATCATCTATTTTAGTAGAAAATTAAAGAGTAACTGTGTAAAAGCAAAGAATGTAGCAGATTCCAACGCGACCGCTTCTCGTGTAGTCAGATGGGGTAGGTCTAATCACGTGACAGTGGGGGAGAGATCCCAGGAAATAGAGATGTCAGACACACCTCCACCATGCCATCGATAGCTCAGGCCACACCTGTGCTTTCTACAGCAGCTGCTAGAGGAAACGAACTGCCCTTTTTTAAATTAGAACCTCTTTCCCCAGTTTTCAGTTTCCTTGACCTTCTTTCACGGTTTCTTCCTTGTTTTTAATGCTTATAAATATAGAAGACAAACTAATTAACACTTTTAAGGAAATTCGGCGATTGATTAATATGTACATAGGATGTATACGTATAAATCTGACATTTTTTATAGTAGAAATTGAAAAAAATGCAGAGAATAAAACTGGTCAAAAGATAGCCAGAAGGTAATCCGGATTGACTTCGTTCTTTTCAACATGACCAAAGAAAATTTCCAGATGAGAAGATTTACTGCTTCGCCTCTTATCTCTTCTTGACGCAATATATCCTGCATGTCGCTCTGAAGAAATAAATGGCGAAGAACGATTACCACTCGGAATATATTGCTTCCACATTCCAATTAATTTCGAAACTATCGCCGCTTAAGAGATATGATGCAATTTTACTTTAGGCAGATTCATTCCATTACATCTTTCATTTTATATTGCTCATCTTTAATTGCTTTACATTAAAATTCCTTTCGAAGAAGAACCATTCTTCCGTGGAATTAATGTTCTTTAAACTGACACCGGAAACAATTAGCGGAAAGGACTCTTCCCGTTTGTAACTTTACAAAAACACGATGGAAGATCTGTACTTCATCAACCGTGTGGGTTTTCTAGAATCTCCATTTCGTTCGCCTCTTTTAATAGTCCCAAACAAAAGGTCTCCCCCCTCGTTTCCTTGGATATTACTAGAATTCCTTAATTCACTTAGACGAGATGTCAAATGCTTAAATCGGAGTCTTGGCGAAATAAAAAACACATGACCATTTGTACCGCACCCATATAGAAATTAAGACGTGATAATTTCCTCTAATAGCTCTTTCCCTTTCCCCTCAAGAATAAAAGGTGTGTGTTTGCATTATTACAGAAACGTTGACTTACCTTCTACCCACAATTTCTCGACATTAGACTGCAAAGTGGCAGATTTAAGTCCGACACAAAAAGTAGAAAGCACAAGAAGTCCAACAAAAACTACTTTTCCCGCATTCCTCTGAATGAAGCATCCTAATTGGAATAGATAGCACTGCAACTTTGCCCTCAGCCACAGTGCAGCTCTGTTTCCAGTCGCTTTTCCCTAAAATAAAAAAAAAGCACTTATTATTTTTTCATTTGGATATATTTTTATTCTAATTCAACCATATTCATTAGTAATAGGAAAAGCATTGTTAAAATATATCCATAAATTTATCAAAGGTTTCGTAAAAAATTTAAATAAAAAGTATAATGGCTGTGAAAATTTCATGTTTAAAAGCTTCAAAAAATTTTATTCACTCTAACTGAATAAGATTTCGTATTAAGTAACGTTAAGGTATACACGCTCCCTTTGCTCCATCAAATATTTGTTTTGTCTCCTTATCAATTCATATTATTACAATTATTGGCAGGAGAAGCACGTTACTGGTTTGAATAGTAATTGAATAGAAGGCATCAATCAAGAGGGATAAAGAAGTGACAAGCCAAAAAAGAGGAGGAAAAAAGGCAAGATTGGCCCATTTGCCGGTTGCAATTCGAAACACGAGCACGAAGAAACTCCAACACACCACCTGCCGTTGAGAAATTTACAGCTAGAGGGCCCACGATGTGTGGCCATTTCCTAGAAGGGATACGCTCGACCGGTAGGCCGTATCCGAGGGAGCATCCGGAAACTGTTAAACACGGCCGAGATCGAAGTGGATTTCAATGATTTAACTTAACTTCTGGTTTGGTGTGATAAGTACCGGTTTCGTATCCTTCTATTGGAATGATGGACGAAACGGCGTGACCATTTTATAAAGAGATAGGCTTATTACCACCGGAAACCTGTTTGATGAACAAAAGTTTCAAATCACTTCCTGATCTTTAGCGCATCTCATTAAAAGAGAAACCAAAAACCAGTTACATTCTCTTAACTACCTTGCTCGAATTTCTTTATCTTTATTTTTTCTTCTCCCCTTTTCTTAAAATTCACGGTTAAGTTAACAGAACTTTAACCTCGATTTTACTTTTTTTTCCGTTGAACGGAATTTAATTTAATCTTTAAACTGTGCGTCTGTATATATACATACACGAGCGCAGCCTCTTAATAGTACATTTTAATCTTTGAGGATTATATCCTGTTATGAAAGGGAAGGCACTCACCTTATTAATCTGTGCTAAAGCCGTTGCAGCATCCGTCCAACTAGTCCTGGTGACGAGATCCACGTGCAGTCTTTCCTTCTTGATATAAAAAGGAGTAACACCGTTACTGTTACCAGTTGAAATCATTTTAATCCCATAGTAGTACGAGAGCAGAGACACGCTGCCGTATGCAGTATCCTGGGAACATTCATTGTGTGTGTATGTGTATGTTTATGTGCGTATGCGTGTCCGTGTGTGTCTATGTGTGTGTGTGTGGGCCACCCACTTTCAGGACCAACTGTAGAAGCGCAGGGGGGATGTATTTGCATTCGGTGCTCCTCCCATCCACGTGATTGATGTGATGTTCCCATTGGACGATTCTCTCACACGTTCCGAAGCCGGCGGGCCGTACATTAGTTGCTAGGCAACGGATCACCGACGTCGTCCGGACCACACACGTTGCCTAGCCACCAAAGAGGAAAAATGGGCCAAAATAATCGCGCGACATTTTTTTTTCTTTCTAAAGTCCCATTGGAGCCTAGTGGCCCTTTTAAAATCGTTTTAAGACATTTTTCATTGGTGGGGCTACGAATGACGTCATTTATTATTATTATTATTATTATAACTTTTTTATAATTTTTTAAACTAGAAATTTTACAGTTTTAAATTAATTGTTATAACAGTGGAAAGTGAAGCTATAATTATAATGAAAAAATTAAATTCAATTCATTTTTTATTTTATATTAAATAATAACCAATTTTTTTAATTAAACATTATATTTTAACATACGAATTAATTATATTTTTAAAAATAATANCACGTCCCCAGAGGTGCCATCGCATCCTGCAAAAGCACGAGCATCTATACAACTTCCATCGAAATTACGTCACTCGCGACTCTTAACACATGTACACAATTCTTTGTACTATTTTTAAAAATAATAATAATAATAATAATTGTAGGAATTAATTACCAGACGTAATTACTTCTAAATTAACAGTTAAACATGTCATTAATTTTATATCCGCATTCAGAAAATTTCTTATTGATAATTTTCTTTCATTTATTTATTTTATTTATCAATAAACATTATCAAAAATCTCTTATTAACACTCTTAAAACATTGCAAACTTCACATAAATTATTCCTTATTTCCTATTATAGTTTACATCTGATAAGGACAAATTTGTAATTTATATAATTATTTTTAGTAGTATAACAGGCAAAAAATATATATATATATAATACAACACGGTTAATCGAATTTTGGCCCATCCTGTACTGTTTTTCATACGTGAAATAGAACAGGGTGGCCCAAAATTCCGTTAACCGTGTTGTATTTTTGTATCGATTTTAATGGTAAAACGAGTAAAAATTATTACGGAATTTTTACGAAAAGTTCTATCATTACGGCATATTTTTACGATTATCTTTATTATAATAAATAATAAAACGAATACAGTCGTTTACAATGATTTAATCTTTACAACGGTTAACTGACTTTTGGACCACCCTATATAATTTACTTTTTTTTTAATATTTAAAACTTTTAATAGCGTAAAAAGCATTTAAGAAAAAGAGATGTTTAAGGAAAATGCGAAGAGATTCTCTCACTCGGCCCCTTTATAATAATACATTTTATTTTAGTGGGAAGCAATGAAATTTAATTGCCCTCATACCGGTCGCATGTACTACAGTACGGACATATAAAAGATGCTTGGTACAATATTGTTTATTGGACGTTTAAGTTATTTTTCGAATTTAAAGCGGGATAAGGGAAACGAATGACATCTTGTGTGGCCCTTTCCCTCATTCCCCGGTAGTTGCTTTTGTTAGAGGGTTTGAGGGTTCCCCTCTCCGCGACATCCACGCCTAGTTGTTGTTTATAGAGTCTCGGGACGGGAGAAACACGATATTTGTCTTTAATAACACGCAGCTGTTCTCCTAATTATATAGGGCCTATAGGTAACAATCGTGTGACTACTCCCAAATAGTGAAGCGTAATTAAAGCCCTCTATTTGGCCTTCCATGTAGCATTTTGACAATTGAAACAGACAACCGACTGTTACTTCTCTTCACATTTAAATATATTGTCTACATTCTCTAAATGGTATTTAAAGGAAAAAAAAAATTAAGGGGTTTCCAAACTGATGAAGACTCTTCGAGTAACGAATTCCCAAATCATTTAATTATTTCTTATGCTTTTTTTTTTGTCGAGAACTTTAGAAAATATCACTTTTAAACACGCTTCTATCGTTTTATCTTTAAGATGAACATTTACAAGTAAATTTTATATTAAAAAATTCTTAAAATATTTACAAAACTTGATATTTTAATATTAATTTAACAGTAGAAAGTTGATCTCTTTAATAACGTTTCCTATATAAACACTCAGCAATAGTTTTATGTTAAGTAATTCTTAATTGTGATAGAATATGGCAAATTGCTTATAGCATACTCTGTTATCGGGCCGTTTGGTCAGGGCCCAGAACACAGGAGGCCCCAAAATTTAGTGCTTTACGTAGGAAAGTGGACAAAGTAAAGTTTCTTTTGATAAAATATTGAGTTTTATCCATACATTTTAATGGTTTTTTAGAGGGATGAAACATGAAATTTCTAACTGGAAAGGGGCCCTATACTTCTAATTCTTGTTTAGTAATATTAATTTATTTAGAGTACTAAATTCGACATTATGTACACTATAATTAAATTGAGTTTTAATAATCTTAATTGTTTTAATTAATAATCTTTATGTTTAGAACGTTTTTGCTAATGTTTTCTATATAATAATGTTTTATATTTTGCGAAATAATTAATATTCGATATGAAAATATAATACTAAAATTTTATATACTGAAATAATCTGAAAGGGAGGAACATTTTACTGTTCATCATCATAAAAATTGTAAGATGTCGATCAAAAAGTGTTTCATCTTTCAGATTTCAAAGCCTTTTTTAAAGAGAAGGAAACATTTTAAAGAAGGAAACGTCAGAAAAATGTATTAGTTAACGGATAAAGCTATGAATTCGTATCATTAAAATCTCCGTATAAAAGTTTATTATGTGAATTATTTGAAGTTTTTATTCTATAAATAATTATCTTTTTAAAACTCTCTTCTTACTCTTTTTTTAAATAGTTTTATTTTATTTTAATTTATATAAAATTTATACAGTTTTTAAGTGTTTTTAATGTTTGATGCTTAAACTTTACTGATTAGGAAAACACCTGAAACTTTAGGAAAACTTATCAAAATAACTACCCACTAATTATAGCCTAATTGAAAGTTTTGATGTTATTAATTGGGATTTTTATATGAAAAAAAGACAAATAATATATTTGCGAACCAAGTTATCGTGGAGGGCTACGTGGGTGGGCTTCATTCGTCAACTAGCCATCAGCACCCTGCAGCTAACTGTAGAGAGGGATTGGACAATTGAGGGCTAATTGTTAACCTTTATCTGACCTTGTTCCTGACTTTTTTAACTGACATAAACCAGAGTTAGCATGGAAATTATAACGCGCATCCCGAGACCTGTACCTTTTTTTTCCCCGAATCTTATCCCCATGTTTATGATTGTATATAAGATTGGAGTATTAATAAAGTAAGAATCTTCGTTTGGATCTTCTATTGTAGACCTTACGTAATGTTAGAATGTAGAAAAACGTGGCTATATCACTTAGTGATATAGTCACGTTATTAGACTCTCAATAGCTTGTAACTATTGAGAGTCTGATAACACGTTAGACCATTGTAAGCGTGAGAAACCAACTAGATCTACCCCTTTAGATTGAGAATCGAACCCTCTTTCTCGTGTTTTTTTTTTCTGTAATCTTTTAATGAAGAATTGTTATTGTTAAAGTGTTAAAATTTGACTTGTATTTAAATAAGAAGAGTAGAAGGCCTTTTCATATGATGCTTTGTTTTTCTGTCAGGCAAAAACTTGAGCACATTGGCAACAAACACTTTGGGAGGAGTACAAACCTGCTATAAAGAAAGAATCATTAGAGTTATGAGGCTACAAAATTTAATTTTAATCTTCTATTTGATAGGGAGTGGCACCGCTCCACTCCTTTGATTCTTGTGATGTCCAGGGGGCATAAAGGAGATAAGACCGGCGGCACAAGAAACATTTTAATGAGAAAGGCCCAAAGTATGTGTTTACACCTGGCCCACAGACAGATGGGGAGGGAGATGAAATCAAATCCTTTGTCAGAGGACACGCAAGGGCTCCTTTTCACAATCCGTCACTAATTCGATTGGAAATGGTCCCCGAGGGCACCCTCGTCTTATTTTTGTCACGGTCCTGCCTTTTCCTCTTCTTTCAACCGGTTTAAATTTTAAATTTTTAAATAATTATCGCATAACTTTTTTCTAGTCTTTTCATCTCATGTAGATATGCCTTTTTTCCCTTCTATTATCAACTAAAGGTTCTAAATCTCAGAGCGGAGTAACATAATTTATTTCTCTATAAATCTAGATCTCAATTGGCTATTGCTGAAATAAATAAATCGGGTTAAGAATTAATATAAAAAATAAATATTGAACTTTAAGTGACCGAATTCTCTCGAAGATTACTTTAAAAATTTAATAATTACACGCACTTAAAAAGAAAAAAAAACGTTTCCCCTGTTCTTTAAGACTTTCTTCAATCTAGAATAAATAATTTATCAATTAAATTATAAATTTAAACCCTGGAAATGATTTAAAACCTTGTAAAAAGGGATGAATATGATCAGTCATGCGAATGATAGAGAAAAAACGATGACGGTGCCTTGAACTTATAGAGTTGTTATTGAAGGATTGTATACATTATATTAGTTGTAGAGCAGATAAGGTAAGTTGTTGATGAAGAAAGTCAGACAATGCTTAACTTTACTGCTTACCTTCTCCATTTACTTGGGTGGTCGACCTAACAAGCAGAGGCGGCTTCTTTGATCTCCGGTATGTTCTAATGGAGATATTAGCCAGGGATAGGCCTTCCACGTGATCTCCAGGTGTCGGTAGCTACAGGACATTTTCTCCTCCACTTGTACAAAATTGCTGCCATTTGTGCTTGAATTGCTCTCTTTCGATAATTATACAATCGATTCAGATATAGTTTTCCAACTTGTATATATGTAAAACATTCATAATCTAAATACTGTATTGTAAGAATGGAACTGGACAGTGATTGAGGTATATTTAGCGTAATAATTGCCCTCCAATCAATTGATATCTGGCAAGATTTTTACGTAGTAAAATATTGTTAAAAATTATATAAGTAAATGAAGAGAAAAGATTTATGAAAGGAATTTTAGAATGTGCTCAAACATAAATAAATTGTGAGAAGTGTTTGATAAATAGTCGTTAATTACATAAAGTCTAGGTCTAAGTGCAATCTTTGCAAACTGTAGTTGCATCAGAGATATTCATCGTATAAATCGGTTGCTTCTTTCAGCAGTCATCTTTCCTACAGAAGAGGCAAGACCAATCTAGAAATGCAATAAATAAAACATTCATTTTTCAATTACATAATAAAATATTGGAGAAGACGAGTTTACTATTTTTTAAATTATAATTTAAAAAACTTTTCTTTGTTAAGATATCGCCTGATCATTTCTACCTCCAGAATAAATATTGCTTAATTAACCAGTAAGATGATCTGCAATCTTGATTCACCATTGCAGATCCTAGCTATTAAGTTTCTGTTAAATCAAAATGACCGCATCAATATAATATAATATATCACAATATAATATAATATATTATTATACATATGTACTAGATTGACCATATTGTTTATGGCCCAAACCGGGAAAGTTTTAAAAAGTGAGTGAAAAATGGATTTAAAAATGGCTAAACAGATTATTTTAAAAAATTATTTATATAAATTAGCCTATAAATTGGTTATATCGCATTAGAAGACCTGTTTAAAATTTTATTCTATTTTTTTTTTTAGGGTTAAAAACAAGATAGCAAGGAGCATCAGGAATAGATTTGTGTACGAATTTTGCCCCCTTTTTTTTATAAATTAAATCTGAAAAGACTTATAAGTGTATAAAGTATACACACGTAAAAAATGTATTTTAGAATGAAAAGTAATGTTTGTTTTTAATTATATTTTATTTTTATTTACTTTTAATTTTGGTTAAAGAGAACACGTGTACTCTTTGCTCCCCCGAATATGCCAACTTATACCCATACAGATTCTCAAATATGTGATGTAAATGGTGCATTATGCGAATTACAAGTTGTAATAACAATTTACGCGTTAGGAAAACTTGTAATTCGGAAAGATTTCTAAATAAGAGAACCTATAAACTCTTATCCACTGTATCTTAAACGAACAATCGAATGAATCCAATAAAGATAAACGTATATCGTTCGTTGTAAAAGTTGTATTTTACCTTAATCCAACGTCTCAATTATTTTTTTATTGTTAAAATGCGAAATTTTAATCTTAATGGCATAAAAAAACAAATAATTTTAGTATTAAAATGCTTTTTCTGATAAGCAAATAAAGCTTTTTAACGATAAAATTACGTGTTTAATCACGCGAAGCTCGCTAGAAATTGGAATTTTTTTTAAATACTATACATTTATAATATAAAAATATTAAATTAGTAAAGCTTTTAGATCCACTTGCACACGAATATAATCCGCAGGTTCAAGATTTTATAAGAATGAAAAATGTCCAGATTTGAACTTTATAACTTAAAGTAACACCTCGGTAATAAAATAACCATAAAAGAAAATCTTAAAGTAATTTAAAATAAAAAGAAAAAAAAATTTATAGGGCCTCTCGTACTTGGATAATGTTAACGCACCCAAACCTCCCAGATAAGAGAATGTGCTGATAAGAGGTCTTCCCCGAAATTGTTTTGCGGGGGTGGGTTATTATGGGTCTAAAATTCACCTGGCGCAGGTAATGGCTCGATAAGATCTCTATTCAACAATAAAAAAGATCTTTATGGAAAGCCAGTGATGCAGCTGGTGTGAAAATGAACATTTGTCAGATATCTGCAAAGTAATTACTTCAACTTTTAACTTTCATAAAATAATAATAAACTATATTATTGCCTTAAGTTTTAAGATATTGATGAATATGAAAAAAAAATCGTACACTTTGTTTCGAATACCTTCCTTTATTTAATGACTTGTCGAAAGATTATACTTAACCATATACAAGATTTTCTTATATAGACTATACATAAGTTTATTTATTAAATTATATACACATAGAGACTGGAATAATATCGATATCAGACAGTTCTTCCTAGAACTGATTTATCCTTGATAATTTATGAAGGAGTTTTTTGAGGATTGTGTATACAATTGACTATAACACGCAGACAGTCCATAGCCTTTATACTATGTAAGAACGATACTAAACTGCACCAATAAATTATATTATTAATCATATAAATGAGAATATATAAAGATCTAAGATCAATTTTTATTCAGTATAATATTAAAGTTCTGTCTATAATAATGCTTTCCCTCACCCCATTTATTCGTTTCGTGTTTGTTAGATATAAAAATATAAAACCAACTTTATATATATATATATATATATATAACTATTCAGTTGGGGCGTAGAATATAAAATATCCAACTTAAGGCTACAATAAAGGAATATTAAACTGTTGATGTGTATTTAGTCACACTCGTTCTAGTCATTAACTTATTGTAAATTGATGAACCGCAAAATTTACTAATTACATATAGGCCTACGTATGCATGGGGGCATTTACATGATATTTTCTCCAGACAAAAGACTCTTTCAAGCGGATCTAGCTCTTATTATTCATTAATTAAAGATAAATAACGCGTTTTCTTAGTGTAATGTCGTTCCTAAACTTTCGGATCGTAACCTGAGAGAAAGAGAGGGAGGGGGAAAGAAGAAAATCTCTTAAAATTAACGAGCTTTACTTCTCCCCACGGAGTATTAGAAAAGAGTCATTATCGTTAAGTTTACAGGGAGAGGAAAACGTTCCGATATCTTCTGTCGACCAATGAAAGCACTTAATCTTCCTTTAACTATCTTAAGATCCAATAGTATCGGCAGCACTTCTCCACTTGGGTGGTCTTGGCAGTGGGTCATTCGGGGTCACCGATTGTTGTTGGTTCTGTCCTTAACTGCATGTTGTCTGGCTAATATACAAACACTTTAGACCTTCTAAAACTCTTCTTCTGTTAGTGGGTGGTCTTTTTACTCCTTCTGACCTCTGCAATAGCGGGCCTTAAATAAATTAGAAGGCTTTTCTAATCCAATTTGCCTCGTAGGCAGGAAAATTTATTCATGGGCCTTCTGCGCTATCGAGTTTCGTTATGTCGTAGAATGGCTTCTTCGTAATCATTTAGCTCTCGGAGAATGCCCAATTAGAAATCCTTTTCGTTCGAGTTGCGACATTTTAAAATCTTCGTCGTAAAATCGGTCAAGTGTTTACAAATAAAGAATAATTATAAAACTTCAATGCGTTATTCTTTGTATTATTGATGTTTTTCACATTTTACTCTATGAACAATGCCACTAACTTTACTAGCACAAGCGTTATTTTTATAAAATTAAAATAAATTAATTTTTTCATCTCTACGAAACCAGCCATTTTTACGGTATTTTAACCATTTTTTATGAAATTCCAGTGTTAACGTCCACATTGATAGGAGGAGGGGAGAGAGAGATGATAACGCGACTTTTTTAAAAATAAAAATGGAAAATTATGTTTTACTTATTAAAAAAACGTATAATATCCAACTTAAAAATAACTCATCTTCCGTACACTTCAGTATTAGAGGAATACGTAAACATTTGAAAAGTAAAAATAAACAATTAACGAAATCGAGAATTTTAGGGGGAAAAGCGTTGCCATTTCCGATGGGAATTAAGCGAAATTGTGGATTTCGAAGATTGAAATGGCGTAATGTGTGGTAGAGAGCGAGTGATTTACGAAGCGATGCACGGATAGAGAAGAAACGAAAGATTTGGAGAGGATTTGAACTTGTGACGTGGAAGGATGGAAGCGAGACGACTGCAGGCAATTCCCCGCAGGTCGCGTCTGTCAAAAAATTTCACTTTGTGGTCGAGAATGTTGGGCAGACGTTTTATCGTGCACGTTAGACAGTCTGAGATAACGTTGCAGCGTGTGTGGTCCGACGACTCGACTGTAAACAGAATATACCAGACCTCACCGGTCGCCCTTATATAGCCAAACCTCGTATTTATAAAGCCTGTCCGCGTTCGACTTATCACCTTCTTATACACGATATGTAATACATATCGTAACAATCGTATCTTTATATTATAATTATAAAAATCACGCATTTAAATTTCATCACGAATTTTTGGTATCTTACGTTAAAATTTTAATTTTTAATACAAAAAAAAAAATCAACTAAACAAACGTAACTAGTGCCATCTGTAAAGTTAAAAAGTTACTAAACTTTTAACTCAAAAAACCGATTTGTCATAAGTGATAAAAAAAAATTTACTTTATGTCGTTTAGAATTTATTTGAATATTTTCGAGTGTTTTTTTATTGTGACGAATTTTTAAAAATTTATATAAATCCATTAAAAAATACATTCACGATATTTTATCGATGTAATCTTATCTTTTTGAAGTGAACATCTACTTGACCTTTGACATCAAAAGAGGCGGCGAAATAATTTTTTTACAAGCGTTAATTCTATGTTTAAAGATCAATTTTGTAATAAAAATGATGTACACAAGTTACTTACTTCCATTTAAATCGGAGAAATTGCGATAAATTTCTAAGCTGTTTATCGAGGAACACCTAAAATTTAATTCGGATGTTACACGAAGATCTGTATTATTATTATGGCATGGACACGTGCCCGAAGCCATTACATCAAAAATCCTTTCCAAAATGTTCGAGTTTTAAGGTCTGTTCGATTGGTCGGGGCACATTTTTACGAAAGTTTAATTAATTTATGGGCGTTAAGGGGTTTTAACGTCATTCTTTAGAATTTTTCATTGTAAAACTGACGTAAAAATGTGTGCTATTCCAACCTACCTGTAGACTATCGGTACAGAGACATTTTAAAAACTAAATCCGGCCTTATCGGGGGGGGGGAGCATCGAATGTAATCGCTATGTACTGCTACTGATTCAATGAGAGCCCTCTGAGAGGGCGTCAGAAACACACAACTTGTCTTGTGTTAGTGTTCAAGATGTCTTCTGAATATCGATTTCCAGATGAAGTTTGAAATAATCTGCAGTGCCGTTTAGGTCCAGTTGACTTTGTATTTAGCGTACAACGATCCTCTCCCCTCTACCGTGTGGCTCGAATGTCCTGGAACAGATCTTGTTTTCAGATTCCAAAGGCGACTTTGTTTTCCAATCATTATCAAGAAATTCTTTATATGGAATTTCTTAAGGAAAAAATAAAGCAACCACATAAAACGCTTTTCATGCAGCAGAATTGGTTTACATTAAACTTTTTTTTTACAAATTTCGTTTGCAGATTTGAACTCCGCGTTTTATCTAAACCAGTGATTCTCAAACTTTTTCGATCCACCGCCCCCTTTGTTCCATAAAGTTATACCCAACGCCCCCTAACCCATTTTCTCTTGTGTGAGAAAAGGATTGGAAATATTCTTAGGAAAACTTTTCTATGAATCTCACACTTTGTGCCCTTACTGTACATTGTTCTCATCATCTGGAAACCATTAAACGCAATGTTTCCTCTTATCAGCCCCAATTTTGCCTTTGGTCACCGTTCAATACC
>NW_019384772.1:39171-53249 GCF_000671375.1 Centruroides sculpturatus
GAAGACTATTGTATCGTTAAAAATTATTTTTTTATTTTGTACAAACAAAATAAATATATTGAAAAATATAAAAACAATAAAAAATTATACTTCAGAAGTTAATTTAGTATCAAAAATGTAAAATATTTGAGTAGCCGAAGACATAGCCAAAGATTACAGCGCCACAGCACTGGCGAAAATTTAAATTTGTTGACTGGAATTCCTTCGGATAACAGACCTTCGGATAAACGACGCTCTACTGTATATATATATAGTGTATATGTGTATAAAGAACCAGGTAGAAATATAATTTTTATTTGGTTCTATCAAACTAAAATTAATAGTAACTAACTCTTATACTGCTAACTTTTTATTGTTACACTGAATACCATAGAGTCAAGGCTGACCCCAATACTTTCTAAGAATATATTTATGTGATTTAATTTTATGGTTTAATTTCAACTTCCACTGAAAGTACAAAATGTTATGTTACATATTTATTTTTTTTAGTATACACAAACAGAAAAATATCTATATATATAATAATAATTCTCTCTCATCATAATGACTACTTGATGGTACCACTTCAATTCACTGGAATTTTCCTGTCAAGAAGAGACTTACTTATTGACAGTTTCATTATTGTATTTTTGAGCACATTCAATACAAATCAACATTTGGGGCATGAAAAGTGCATACATTTAGAAAAATGACTTGAATGCTTCCTGTCTTCTGACCTAAGTCAAAGCAAGCATCAGCCATGTTTTCATCTACTCTGGTAATGCAGCCATTTTGGTAATTTTGTCTTACTTCCTCACCAGAGATTTTCCTATTTTCAAGAGAAATAACCAACCCCTAAATCTCTTTTTTCATTCCAAATTGGGTTCATGTATATCCATAATATAAAGTATTTAGAATAGTGATATTGAAAACGTTGAAAAAGATGTGGTTTCCTATTCGTCACAGTAAAAGATGCAATCATTTATCCTATCAGAGATGTTTATTTAGGTCATATTCATTTGGCACCAAATTGGATAACTCTTAATCTAATGGAAAGTCTAATTCACAATCTGTTGTTTGAAGAAGTGGGTGATGGATATGAAAGTGATGAATAAGACGTCTTGTACGATAATTATGAAGATAATACAGATGACAATGATAGTAAGATTGCTATAACAAAAGTGGAGCAGCAGTATAATTCCAGCAGTTTGTCAAATGACGATTCATCTGAGAGCAATTGGAAAATTCAGGAATAAGGAACAATCATTCCTGAAATTATTAACAAATATTTAACAAGTCCACACAAAGTCACCACATGTAATTCAAGAAAGAAACATTCAATCTTATCAAAATGAAAAAAAAATTAACTTTGGAGTCACAGTTGACATCATGGTAACATATGAATTTTAATGTAACTTGCAAAATAAAGCCTCTGGAAGAAAATCCTTCCTGGACAGGCTCAATTGAGAAAAAAATATGAAAGTTGGGGGAGGGAAAATATATATTTTACAAAAATTTTGTAAGACTTGGAAATATGGAGTGGGGGGGTCACCATTGACCCCATGGTAGTACAGGGTTAATATTCATTTGTGTGTGTTAATTAATTTGTGAAGTTAGTTCATCATTCATACTTCTCCCTTAAAAATTAAGTGCATAAAAACTTTTTTTTTTCAGTGTCTTTAACAAATGTAAAAAAAAATTTTAACTTACATACTTAGTCTTTCATGAACCAATATACCCAAAGAATGATAAGTCTTTAATCATTTAAGATTAGATATAAATCATATTGAAAAGTTGACTAAGTATAGCATTTTACAATTAGGGGAGAAATAAACGAAGCTTGTCATTTTTAACAATTAGGCAAAAAATCTAGGATACTGTAAAGTTTCATTTTTATGAGGTACAATCAAAAAAGTAACCAGATTTGGTCTATGAAGATTTTAATACTTAGCTAATTTCAATCTGGTCACTACTGCCTTCAAAGTGGTCTTCCCTTACATTTATAAAGCAATCCCATGGCTTCTGTCAAGCCTCAAATGATCCTTAGAAATCAGTGAAGAATCTGTTACAATTCAAATTGGATCTCCTTGACAATATTGAAAATGCTGCACCTTGAGCTTCAATTTCATTTTGGAAAACAAAAAGAACTCACAAGGAACTAAATCCAGAGTAGAAGAATATCATGTTTTTCACAAACACAGTTGTTTTGAAAGCTGTGTGAGAGAGAGCATTGTTGTGATAAAGAATCTTTTGTGAAAATGTCCTCCACAATGCACATTCATTAACTGCAACCATTTCAGCACGTTCTTTGCCAGAAGAGGAAAAGATGCCCATTAATAAAATATTAAACTTCATACAAGTGTAAATATTTTTGTTTTTTAAAATTTCAAACAACCAGTAACCTTTCTTTACAGTTTATTTAAACAATATGATATGTAAGATATATACTGTGTTTCCCCAAAAATAAAACTGGTTTTATATTAATTTTTGTTCCAAAAGACAACAATACACCGTGAAGAACAAACAGTTTGTATTTACACAGAGAAATATTTATTTTTACAACTCAGAATTTGACTACAATGTTATATTAAGGTAAGCTACCTTAGATTTCTTTAGATAGTTTACCTGAAGATGATTTTGTAGTCAAATCCTAGATTGTGAAAATAAACATTTTTGTGTGCAAATACAAACAGTTTTCTGTTCTTTGTGATCAAATGTGCTCAATTTACAAGAGCTAAAATTAGTTGGTCTTATGTTATATGATTCTAGTGTTGTGCATGGATTTCTGGTGGTGTGTAATATTGTAACACAATGTAAGTTTACATAGTGATGAGTAGGTGAAAAGTCTAAAAGATACATTGTGAGCAGAACATTTATTTCTCATTGTAGGTATTACTGGTTTCTAGGAGTTGATTTTCCCACTTTTCCTGACCAACATTTCTTGGGATTCAGGAATGGAAAAAAAAAATTTCCTAGAATGGGCAGGAGAGAATTCCCACCCAGAAACCCCAAAGTTGGCTCAATGGGTGAGGCAACAAGGCAACTGCCGAAAGTGAGTAGGGAAAAAAAGTTCAAAAAAGAAATATACATATAAATAATAACCCAAATACCATAAATCTGCATTAAAATTGTTTATAAATACAATAAAACTTCTCTCAAGTCAAAGCTCCAAGAGAAATACTTAAGAGTTACAGACAATTCAAGTTAGAGATAACAGAGTGAAGAAGTTTTAATACAAAAAAGTTATTAAATTAAAACAGAAATTTAAACTATAGATTTTTAATAAAAAAATATATAAATACAGAAAATTTTAATAAAGTATCAATTTAATTTGGTGAGGAATACAAAAACTACATTATTCTAAATCTTTTTAAAATCTCAATTTTTTTCTTGTAAAGTCTGATGTATAAAAATTTAAAGTCACAAGTAATTACTCTTTTCAGAATTGCAATGATACAAAATACCCACTCAACAACCATTAATGCAGTATATTTCTTTATTCTATTGTTTTCAATCATTTTCAATGACCATCTTCAGGAAAAAAAAAACATTTTAAAAAGAACAAACACCTAACAGTTTTTTAGAATGTATTTGAAAGCTCATATCATCAATAACTAAAAACAATCTAATAAATAAATAAATCAACAAAATACATACAATAAAATAAATATTTAAATAAAAAAGAAACAATTGAAAATATTAGAAAAAAGTTAAATGGTTTTTGAGTTGGTACAAGTATTTTAAGAAAATATTTATGGACAAAATCAGGAATTTAATTCATCAAAAATTCTGAATATTCAAATTGTGTCAACCTATAAACTACTGTAGACCAATTAATAGATAACTTATTACATATAATATATCAAGAATGTAAATAATACTCCTATTCAATAAAAGAAGAAATAAAAACTTAAACAATTTTTAAATTTACAGAACAATAATATTGTACTTAAAAACCTAACATTTTGATAATGAAATAGAAATTTCAACAATTCACATCACTGAAAATTTACTTTAAAGCTAAGAACTCACTTTAGATACAGGTGATTTTCTGAGATTTGCTTTTAAGATGGACTGCCTTGACTTTTCATCTGGTAATGGTATATATATTAACTGATCCAATCTGCCAGGTCTAAGAATAGCAGGATCAATAATATCTGGTCTGTAAAAATATTCACACTGTTAAATTCACCCAACAATGAAATATATATATATATTAAATTCATAATGACTATAATACCTGTTAGTAGCTCCAATTATAAACACATTCTTTTTTGAACTCATACCATCCATCTCTGTTAGAATCTGATTGATAACTCTATCTGCAGCTCCACCTACACAAACAGATTCAATGATATGAATAGTTTAAAAAGATTGCCATTTTAACAATATTTTGAAATCTATTATTAATAATAAATGACTATTTTAATTACAAGTAAATAATTCAAAGACAAGTACTAAATAATATAAAAATGTTAATATTTAAATATTTATTTTGAATGAGAAAATATCCAAATCATTTCATAAAAACAAGACAAAGATCTAATTATATTATTTACTAAAGAAAAAATATGAATTAAATCTGGAATCACAAATTTAATTATGATTAAAACTTAGTTCAAGTATTTTTGATAAAACTAGTAACAAAAGAAAGAGAAATATCAAGTGCTAAAAGCATGGCTTAAATATTGATACTTGTGCTAAAATAAAGGTGCATCTTATATACCATAAAATATAGTAATTTGTACTTTATTACAGATTAAGTGCATTTTATCCAAGACAAAAGCAGTTAAAGCTGACATTATCCAAAAATAGATGGATGAAGTAAGAACCAAACTTAAAATTGGAGCTTTATCTGGATAATGTGATGTATCTAATGTTATCTGGATAATGCTGAATATGATGCTTTTTTATGAGCGTGAGCATTGTTATATGTTTATAATAAGCTTCTTTTAAAAGACACTTGTAAACTTCAAGATTACATTACACCAGAGTGCAACAGTGCTCTATAGTAAAGCTCTGCCACATGTTTAATGTTGAAGTGCCAACTTTGACCATTAACATCTCCATAATTTTGGATGAAACTTAAGTGTCCATGATGATTACTATGAACATCTTTCAATTTTGTATAAATTTGTTGGATCAGTTTGGACTTATGCAATCAGCATTTTGTCACCTACATTTACAGTGAGAGAGAATAGTGTCACCAAATTACAGAATACAATCTAAAAGGAGTTTGTGTATGTTTAATAGCTCATTTGAGAGCTGATTACTTCCTATTTGCCCTTTTGAAGGCATTTTTAAAATTCTGAGTATTTATAAAATAACCCCCTTTTAAAAATTTTTATATATTGATCAATCAACTATCACATGACTCAGATGAATATAAAATTATCATGAAAGCTATTGTTATGAAATTATTGATGACTGCAAAATCCTTTTAATCACAAAAACCTGGTTCTATCAGGTTGAAAAAGTAAAGCTTAGCAAAAACATTTAAATTAAGAACAGGTATCCCTCACACAACATGACTTCTAGTTTCACTCTAATGCAATTTTGGAAATCCTCAATACAAAATTTCACAATTTTTAAGTGTAAACTTTGTTATTCAATATATTTTTTTAAATCCAAGTAAAGTACACACGTTTCAAATTTGTCCATGAATTTTAGAATATTGAAATGTTCAAATTATTTTGTGCTTTTTGTCAGATTTACTTTAATGAAAATTGATAGTGCAATTTTTTCCTTCCTTGTCCTATCTTTCCTATAAACCAGGTGTCATTGTCATTGCTTTCAGACTTTAGCCCTTAAGACTGTCACTGTTTTCTTTTTATAGATTAATCTTTGTATTTAGTAAAGTTTATTTAAGCATTTTTAGGTAAGCATTATTAAACTTTTTTAAACTGCGGGTAAGCATTCATTCATAAAATGACAAACAAAATACAGCGGTAGCTCTGTTTTCTAACACACATTCTAAGATAAAGTCACTCAGTACTCAACTGAACAAACACAACTCTGTAGAATAAATTTTCAATTAATATTTTTATTTTGTCATCAATAAAAATTTATGGTAAAAATAAAACACATGAAAATGTTGCTGATACTTCTGATCAAGATCAACAAAATAGCTGAGATGACAACAATACTTTGTAAAAAGAAAATGCCCTAGTTTAACTAAAATTAATGTTAACATGTCATACAGTACTTTTAATTGCAATTGTTAATTAATTATTGATTGGAAATAAATTACCAATTGCTTTAATAAACATATTTCTCTCAGTAACAAAAAAGGAATAGTATACTTTTGCTAACTTTTTTCACTAGTTCTATATTTTACAAAGAGAAAATTATTTGTAATCAAGGATTGTTACAACTAAAGCTACTGAATCAGATAAAGCTAGTATTAACTAGCTAATGCTAACTTTATCCAAGTTACAAGTGAATAAAGCTGATATTATCAAAAAATGGTTAGATGAAGTAAGAACCATCTTAAGTTGAAAAATATGAATAAATGAAATGAAATCAAATCAAATTAAATGTATTTTTATTAATAAAAAAAATATAATCACAAATAAGATTTAAATCTAGTTATATTGCATTCGAGTTTTGAAATATCTGAACTTTATCAATAATTTTTTCACTATCAGTGATACTTCTAACAGCAGCTTTTAATTTTCAGCGGATGAATGACAATTTTTACTTTCAGTTAAGAATTATTCAAAATTTGTTTTGTATTAAAACCTTAAAGCTCAATTATAAATTTAAAAAGTATTGTACCTGCATCACCAACATTTCCACCTCTAGCTTTAGCAATAGAATCTAACTCATCAAAGAATAACACACAAGGAGCAGCAGCTCTTGCCTGTAAATTGAATATGCAACATATAATGGTTTACTTTTAAAATAAATCATTCATGTAAAAATATTTATACAAATTCTATGTACATACCTTATCAAAAACATCTCTAACATTTGCTTCAGATTCACCAAACCACATAGTAAGTAACTCTGGTCCTTTAATAGAAATAAAATTTGCCTGACATTCATTAGCTATGGCTTTTGCCAGAAGTGTTTTACCACATCCTGGAGGACCATAAAACAATACTCCCCGAGAAGGTGTCATTCCAAATTTTAAGAATTTGTCAGGATATTCAACTGGATACTAAAATAAAATTTAAAATATATTTTAAAAACAATAACATTATATTATTATTTTTAATATATATTTTTACCTGTATCATTTCTTGTAATTCCTTCTTTACATTTTCCAATCCACCAATATCATCCCATGTGACATTAGGCACTTCCACTACAGTTTCTCTTAAAGCACTTGGACTACTCTTTCCAAGTGCCCACTAAAATAAATTGTGTTATTAATAAGCAATGAACAATCATTTTCATTCAATTTATAAATCAAATTAGAAGACATTTCTGAAATCATTAAACTACTGAAAACTCACCCTGAAATTATCCATTGTTACAGCCAAAGAACTAAGAACTTCTGTTTCAATTTGATCATCTTCCAAATCAATCAAGTCCATTTTTTCTCTAATCTGTTGTAAAGCAGCTTCAGAACAAAGAGCAGCTAGATCAGAACCAACAAATCCATGTGTTTCAGCTGCAATCTGTAGAAATATATGTAAACTTTAATATAAAAATTAATTATAGATATGTTTAAATATTTAGACATTTGTGATGATCTAATATTAGAAGTAAATACTTAAATAATAAATTTATTATTCCTCTATGAAAAATACTAAAACTAAAAAATTATTTTACTTTTTCGAGATCTACATCAACAGCCAATTTCATATTTTTAGTGTGTATACGAAGAATTTCAAGTCTTCCTGTTACGTCTGGAATACCTATGTCCACTTCACGATCAAATCTTCCTAAATATTTTATATAGAGATGGATTAAAATACATATATTATTATTAATAAAAATAAAGTTTAAAATTAACTAACCAAATCTTCGTAATGCTGGATCAATACTGTTTGGTCTGTTAGTTGCAGCCATTACAATGACATGGGATCTCTGCTTAAGTCCATCCATTAATGTTAATAACTGAGACACAATACGTCGCTCAACTTCACCATGTGTCTGAAATTATAAAAAAGTTCAGTTCTAGATATTTAACTTTATTTAATAATTAGTTGATTTAAAACAGCATTTAAATTCTAATTTTCTTTAAACAAAAACAAACAATTTTACTTAATTTTTATTCTAAAATTACTTAAATTTTTAAATTATTTATAAAATGTTAAATATAATACTATATACAGTATTGAAAATATCATTATATCATAGCTATATTCAAATACAAATGCATCAATAAATTTGGTGTTTTTATTCATGTAAGGCAGGAATGGTATACCTTTTTTTGAGTCATTATTTATTTTAAAAAATTGTGTAAGCCAAAGCTTTACAGCTACAACTACTATTTTTAAACAAATGAAGTAAACCTAAACCTACTTTAACTAAAATAAGTTCAGACTGGCTGAAAAATGTTATCAATTTAATACACCTAAGTATCAATAAGACTAAACGTAGTTGAAAACAAAAAAAATCACATCTAAAATAGTACAGTAGAAGCCGTTCTTCAGGTTAAGCCTTAATCATCTCCCTCTCTCCGTGGGAATTTCCAAAAATCCCTTCTTAGTGTGCATTTTCATGACACCCTAACTGTGTACAAAATTTCACCTCTAGGTTCAGCAGTTTGCTCTGGGCAATGATGAATCAGTCAATCACTCACTCAGGACAAGTAATTTTATATATTTAGATTTGATTTTCAAAGCCTGGCAAAGTACTTAAAAAAACTGAAAATTACTTATTGCATTGTTAACATTATTTGCAAGTTAACTTGCATAGAAAAAAAATTGCATATGAATAGTGTATAAAATTTAACAGATACAGGATAACAAAGTTGCTGTAGACATTCCTAAATCTTAGAAATCAGCATTATAAAATTTATCTATATTCTTTCATATGAATAAATACCTTTTCTCTTTTAGGGGCAATTGCATCTAATTCATCAATAAAGATTATTGAAGGTGAATTTTTTTCTGCTTCTTCAAAAGCTTTTCTTAAGTTACTTTCTGATTCTCCAGCCAATTTACTCATTATTTCAGGACCTATTAAGACAATAAATATGTAATATAAAAACAAAGTTATATAGTAGGAGTGACAATAGTCAATATGAAGCAAGGGTTTTCATAGAAATTGCATGATTTATTGTAAGATTAACTTGTGATTAGGAGATTGATTAAAGAAATATACCATTTATTAAAAAGAAAAATGCTCCCGTTTCATTAGCAACTGCTCTAGCAATCAGCGTTTTTCCAGTTCCTGGAGGTCCATACAATAATATACCACGAGGTGGCTATAAAACAATTATTTTTTAAATGTATTATAATAAAATATTTTCATGAATTTTTTAACAAAAATTAAAATAAAGTAAATATATTTAGTATTATGTTAGCATTATGCTTATACTTAATTTTAAAAAAAACATGCTTTAAAAGCATATTGCTTTTCTTCTCAAGATTGTATATTCTTACTTTTACTCCAATTGCTTTAAACAAACTTGGATGCCGTAAAGGAAGCTCAACCATTTCTTTTATTTGTGCTAATTGTTTCCGACAACCACCTATATCATCATAACCAACAGCATTTAATGATTCCTCTTCTTCCTACAAATGAAAATAGTTTTCATAATTTGTAGAGAGAAAATTAAGAATTTGAGAACTATTGACTTCAAATTACATTCAATTCAACATACTTATTATTCTGTATTAATGCTAAAAAATATGTAATGTTTCCTAAAACATATCTGAAAGATTTTGTATAATTGCAGAGAATTACTATATGCAATACACAATTCCTTATATAAGAAATTTTCTTATCAAATAATTCATATAAACAGTTTGTCAAGGTGATACTAAATTGAATTAATAAGTAAATTATATTAGGAATAAAAGATTTCTAAATTTTCCCAAACAGCTTTATTAGCTTTTAAAAACAAATCTTTGTTTCACTAACTTATCCACAAATAAAAGGATTTAAAAGTTTGTAAGTATATCATAATAATTCAAAGGTAGTAAGAAACTAACAGATTTGATAAAGTTTTTAGTAGTATTTTTTTTAAACTTATATTCCTAAAAAATTACATAAAATAATAAGTATTTAGTAATTTATTATACCTCTCGTTTGATAGGTTCCCCTTCACAATGAATAACAGTATCAGGAGCAACAATGCAGTAAGGACTAGGATCTGTCTCCACAACTTTAAATTCAACTGCCCGCATTCCACCTCTAACCACAAATAAATCTCCTCTATGAATTGGACGGTAGGCTTCCAAAAAGTATGGTTTCAAAAACACATCAAATAAACTCCTAAAAAAGAATATTAATATAAAATTACTGCTATTTAACTGTGAAAATTTGATAAAATTTTAAATACTTACCCTGTTAAGCCTTCAACAGTATCATCTATAGGAAGCACATGAATTCTTTTTCCATACTTTACATCCGGACATGCATGAATACTAAAAGAAAAACAAATCAATGAGCTAATCATAACTAATCATAAATGAAAATTTAAACATTTTAAAAATTATTAACTAATCATAAATGAAAATTTAAACATTTTAAAAATTATTACTTTGAATAATTTTGTTTTACCTTACAATATCACCTAATCTAACCCTCAAATTATTTCTTATACAACGATTCATGCGTATTTTTTCATTAGGGCACGTCTCATCAGACAACACAATGCATACAGTTTCTCTTCTCTTTTTTCCTTTCAACATTACAGAGTCACCCCGGAAAAGTTGAAGTTCATCCATCTTCATCTGAGTTATTAAAAATAAAATACAAGATTAAATATATAATAATAATAAAAGTTCAAACTTTAAATACACACAACACTTACAATTCAATCATGTCTGAACTTTTTTAAAATTATCAAAGTTTTTTTTTAAATTCTGTAGAATGTGAAATATCTGATATGAAAAATTCATAAAAATATTTTTGAATTCTTGTATTGAGCTATTAGTTGCTGATTCTCTAAAACACGAAAGAAAAAAAAACAAAACACCAATCCACAAGATCTACATTACATTGAGAGTTAAAAGGAGGTATCAATATCAATGTTAAAAATTCACTTTGGTTTTATAATTTTTAAAAATGACTATGTTGTTTAATATATTTTAAAATAAACATTTTACTAATCAATTCATATTTGTGATTTTGCATAACTAGGATAAAGAAACTGCACAAAACCAAAAATTATTTACTACAGATAATGAAAGCTATTCATTCAAAAACTAGCATTCTAATCAGATTAATTTGAAGAATACATTAAGTAAATTTTATATATATATATAATTTGTACATAAATATTTATATTTATATTCTATAGAAATGTCAATATATGCTAAACAATTCTAATATAAATATTAATGAATTAATAAGTAAAATGATTCATTATTATGAAAATATTTTTATTGTCTTCAAAATTTTGATGATAATTGACAAAAATCTTCCCAAAATTTTTTTGTACAAAGCAGACTGAGTAAATTATGTTAGAAGTGCTGTTAAAGAAAAATAACAGCATATAAAGTTGAGACTAATAATATTGAAGGAGTATACAGTAATATAGCTCTGTACATCCTTGCCAGATGTCATTTGCATCCACCATGGAATATACAAAATAATATTGCCCATAGATTCTGAGGCAGTTTGATAATGATTTTTGACACTGAAGGAATTGCACTTACAAGTTAGTGAGATCCATCACAGTATGTATCACAATAAGAATTGTGCATGTTGCTACAAAAAGCTTGAGTTCAAAAGTCTACAGTACTTGACTCATCGTCTGTTTGTTGGCCTTTCTTGAACTTTGAACCCACTTGCAAGCTTTCTGCATAGTATGCACAACTCCGTATAGTGAATACATCCTGCAAGGATCTCACTAGATCTAATGCCTTTGGCTGTCAAAAATCAAATAACAATTTACTGTTTAATTTTGGTGCAGTTTGATATGGGAAATGCCATTTTGTAAACCACACAGGGAATGCAAATGTCATCTAGTAGGGACCACTATTAATGTAGAGTATATTATAATAATAACTCTTTCAAAACTAGAAATTTCCCCATCAAGCATGATTGAATACTTTTTATCAGAAAGTAAAAGATTGAAAAACTGAGAAGAGTGGAGATTTCAAGAAATTCAAGAAGAGTTGCTATTTCTACAAATTAAGTAGTTTATATTCTAGCTTGGCATTGTGATGCTGTTTCTGCAGCCTTTGACAAAGCCATTCTTATTTGATGTTGCTGAAGTCGAACTTCATGGCCTTCAGGGGTCTCAGTTGTTCTTATTCATTTAGATCTAGAATTTACCAGACCAATTTTACTCTTACGCTTTTCCCTAGGCATTTTTTTTTTTGACAAATAGAGTCTTTTTAAATCCACATTGATAAAACAAAGATAAATTGTATGTATGTTAATTAGATGAGCAATAACACTTTCTAAATAATGGGTGTGTTAGATTGTTACTTCCGAACAAATAATAGAATGTCGCATGGTCATTATAAAATATTTTTTAAAAAAATTTGTTATAGAAGTGACACAATGCAGCTATTTTCTTTTAAAGTTTAAATTTATGAAGTAAGTTTAAAATATGCCATTTGCCAAAATATTTAAAAATGCAAATTAAGGGAAATTTCCTCATCAAGCATAAATGTCATGTGGTCACTGACATTACTGCAATGTAAGTGCAATTACCAATCCAAAATCTATAAAACGTTTATTCTATAGTAATACTTCCATAAAGTAAGTAGTCTATATACTTTTCGTCAGAACATAAAATGAATATAACCAAAATTTCATCTGGATTGGACAAAAATTGCAGGAGTTATAGGGAATTCATACATAGACAATAGTTTTTATATTAGTAATTATTAGCCTCAACCTTGTATGCCACATGATTTTTCTTTAATAGCACTACTAATCTTATTTATTGAATCTGCCTTGTATTTATCAAATTCTGAAAATACCAAAAGACTTGTATTTTAACCATTGTTATAACAAATTGTAACAATTCATCTTACCTGTGACAGAGCCACAACTGAATTGTCATCATTTAATGCTTCTTCTACAATTAAACGATTTGGTTTTTCTTTAGTTTTTAAGATTGCAGTAGCCAAATCTTCTGAACTGTAAAAAAAAAACAAAAAAATTATGATTAAAAGATTTTAATAACTATTATGAAAATTTAAATTTTTTATATTAATATATAGACAAATTTGTACAGTCACATAATTTAATCTAAGGAAAAGCTAAATCTAGTTTCCTCAATTAGCATAAAATTAGATGTCAACATAACATTAATTTTATGCTAATTAAGAAAATATTAAATTTTTTCCATAATCAAAGCAAAATTTGATATCAAAATAAAAAATTATAAGTGGATGGGTCTTATTTAGCTTGCTATTTTGAATAACCTAGTTTCTAATTTGCATCTTCAGGAAGGTTTTGAAATATCTCTAATGAATAGTCTGATGATGATAAATAATATCACAAATAATAAATAGACTCACATATAGTCTGACTCAAATTCATCAGAACCTAACTCATAACTACTGTGGCTATAGTCAAACTCAACCATTGAATAATCAATGAAAATTTTGTATTTCTGCCATAAAAATTAATAATCTGTTCACATATTAAAAGCAAAATGTTCAGTCATCACCACACACAAATAACATAAATTTAAAAATTGATTTACAATTGAAAATTTCAAAACAACTTTAAAAAATGTTTTAATTTTCATTTTATTTTATTTTTTATTTTGGTTTTGATGTAAAGGCCTAAATTTTAATTATTATTTTTAGTTTTAATTAATTTTTAGGTTTAATTTATTTAGTATTAACTTAGTTTTTATAATTATTGACAAGACTATGTCTTGTTTATAAAACCATGCTGCTGTCAACGGCTGGACTCCTTAGAGGTATGAAGGAGTACTGTCAAGAGTTGCAATTTGAATAGAGTATTTGGTGCCCAAATCATGTGCACATAAAAAAAAAAAAAAAAAA
>NW_019384772.1:53366-130523 GCF_000671375.1 Centruroides sculpturatus
AAATGTCATCTACTCGTGGTCGAAAAATTCGTTGCCTTCTCAAACAACGTCTTTCGGCTCTTTCTAACTCTTCGATAGCGATAAGAATTGCGTATCCGTCAGCCATTTTTACTTTCGTGTAGCGATCTCACATGCTCGACTCAACGTGAGTAGCAACTCGCATGGTGAGATGGGAAAGCACGTGAGTTAGAACTCGAGACTACCAATTTGACGTCAGTGTGTGAGATGGTACCACGTGACACCTTCAACACGTTGGGAGTTGTAACACGAAAAACTCGAGACTAAGGCCCCAGGTGTTTTGAAGCAGGGAAGAAACCCATCCCCTTCTGAGGAAGCTGCACAATGGAGTCTTAAACATATCAAACAATCTTGATATGGTTATGGATGACAAATCCTATTTCACTATAAGGACTAGATGCACACCCTAAAGTCAAATTCAAATGACACTCCCCAAGTTTTCACCAAAGCTTCTGATGTGGCTTGTGGCTTGCAATCAGTCTAAAGGGCTGTCCCATTACGGCTCTCCATTAACTGTCCCATTACGGCTCTCCATCATCAAGAAGCTTATGGCAACAAATGCATTCACAGAATAGGCTAGTACCATTTCTAAAGAAATACTACCCTGACCACTACCCATTATGCTCATGATACAGTTGCCAATGAAAGAAATAATTTTTCATGCCAGATTCTTATTAGATAAAAGTTTAAGAGCACTGTCTATTGGCATTAATGAGGTTTTGATAAGTAAAACACAAAATAAAACAAAATATTTCACAAGCACTTTCAACATGTATAAAATATCTTCTTCAGGGGAACAAAAACAAATTTTAAAATGTTGATATGAATTTTAACATTAATGTTAATATGTTCTAACTAGCAGATGGGCCTGGCATTGCTCGGGCAAAAGTAACGATAACTAAGATAAAGATGATTACGTTACAGTAAACCTTACCCGTTTTCACAGAATGCAAGAATTGGGTCCCCTTGTTTCCAGACTAATTAGGGAATTTTTAGATGGGTCTAAAAATATGTTCGATTTCCTGCAAAAACGAAAAAAAACTGCATCTGCGTCTTGCATGTCGCTTTCTCTTAACAATTCCATTGTTACGTAACACTTTCATTGTTGACACTTCCATTGTTAGTTAAAACTTTTATTGTTACTTAAAACTTCCATTGTTACTTAACACTTCCATTGTTACTTAGCACTTCCATTGTTACCTAACACCGCCATTGTTACTTAACACTTCCATTGTTGATGGAAGTGTTAAGCCTTAATCCTGTCTTTCTCCCCCCGGGAGGAATTTCGAAAAATCCCTTCTTAGTGTGCGTTTTCGTGACGTACCCTATCTGTGTACCAAATTTCAGCTTCCAACTCCTAACCGTTTGGGCTCTGCACTTATTATTATTATCATTATCAACCCATCTCGATTATATTATAGATTGGAGTGCATGTGTTAAATTTAAATGGTGCTCTATTAAACTTACACATTTAATTAACATCAAACTATAACTGAAAATTATTGTCAACTGTGATTTAACGTTTTAAATTATTAAATAGTGAAACCAATATTTTTGGGAGCTCTAGAGTGGATCTATTACACAGCTCTAACTTCTCAATTAATAAAGTTTCCCAAATGTTCCCAATTTATAAATTGGGAATAAACATTTGGGGAATGCTATTAATAAATTTAAAACATTTATAAATTTTTTTCATTCAACACATTCAATGTATTATTGTATAATTCTATGCCTATCAGCATAGCATTTTCAAATAGTGTATAAGATGTTGTTGCAATTAAATTATTTTCGAAAAGTAAACTATCATAATACACTAATCCATCTTTTAGCCTCTGCTTTGAACCATCACTGTATAAAGAGTTATCAACAGTTTTTTCATCACAACATGAAGAACTTGCTTCTCTTGATGACATTTTTTAATTATAAAATAATTTTTCAAAATAAATTTCACTGCACAAATATGTCTATTCGTGTCGAAATTCACAAACGAACTGTTAAAGAGTGAGTGAAAAAGAACTCCTATAGAAAAAACACTCCTAGTGAGAATTAGGTGGTCACTGTTGGTGATAACAATCAGATGGGAAAGTTGTGGTGTCAAGAATGCACCGTTATTGTCAACAAAGGTAAAAATATTAGACTTGGAATAGTAGAAATTAAATTAAAATAAATGAATGAGTAAATAAATAAATACATTATAAATATTTATGAATAAAAAAAAAGTATAAACAAGAGAATCGAACCCAAGCATTCAAGTGTACGAGTCAGGATCGTTACCACTCAGCCACAGGACACTCAAAAGAAAGCATGCATAACTTATATATAAAGTGCTAAAGAAAACTTTAAGTTTGTTTTTCTCGATTATATTTGAGTATTGCACTTTAGTATTTTACAGGTAGTACACTCACATGGTGTACTATCTCTACACCAAAGATCATCAAAATCCGTTTCCCCAAAGCCATAGGGTCTCCTTGTGAGAAAAACAATTCCTATTCTGAATGATGATAACAGCATCACTTCTTTTATAGTGTAGTTTTATTTTACCTTTTAAAATAAACAAATTTTTTAAATTAAAATGTTTTTACACACAATTACAAATTAAGTGAACACATACTAAATTATTTAGAACTGTAGAAGTGCATACAGAAAACTTTCAGATTGACTTAAACATAA
Organism: Centruroides sculpturatus; assembly: GCF_000671375.1. Lineage (NCBI taxonomy): Eukaryota > Metazoa > Arthropoda > Arachnida > Scorpiones > Buthidae > Centruroides > Centruroides sculpturatus. The sequence goes on from NW_019384772.1 coordinate 56,055, forward strand.
GGAAACCTTTAAAACAGAAGGCCTGACACCCTGCATTAAACCCTGTTCACACAGAGCATTTTGATCTAGATTGTGACCAAGGTCGGGGACTATGCCGTGGTGTGACCTCTATCAACTGAAATGAGGTTCAATCGCAATCAACTCAAGAGAGTTCTTGAAACTAGATTCAGTCATAAGAGAGATCCCACACGCACAAGAAAATACAAGATGGCTGTGGAACACATGTTGGGCTATCAACAGAGAAATAAAAACGACAACTACAGAGACGATGACATCTGTTTATTATTAGATATATAGCAAGAAAAAGTATTTATTTCTAACCAAAACTCCCACTTTGTTCGTTGGTGTTCGTGACTAACCGCATAGTTATGTCAGTTTTATCATTGCGCGTAATAGCCGGGTTCTTCTCAAGAGGACTTCGTGTGTGAACAGCACGATGTTCGACTGGCTACAGTCACAATCGAGATTGTAGGTAAATTGAAATCGAAGTGAGTAGTGGATTGTGTGCAAACGGGGTATTAGAAGAGTTACTAAAAACAAAGCATTATTTAGAACTAGAAAGATATAGCTCTGGTACTATTCTACTCGGGGAAACTCTTCTTCTACATTGCAGAAAATTAAATTGTAGCCTTGAATGAAAAATGCATTCAACAAGAAAGTTGAAGTCAGATGGACCCAGAGGCACAGTCTCTAACAATCAATTAAAGGCAGTCACCAATCATTATTCTGCCTGTTATTTTAATTAAATTTAGTCTGATTTCATTTCATTCGGCTTAACATGATGACCTGTTTAGCAATATTCTTTTAATATTTCACTTATTGGCATACTTTTGAACGTGTCACATGTTTAGAATGTAACACGAGTAACTTTATTAATAGATTCTTTTTTCAAAGATTTTATTCAAATGAATCTGAAAATGAAATGTAAATATACTTTGAAAAAACATTTAATCACTTAATAGACTACTTTAAAATTGTTAGCATTAGTGTTTAATACATGTTGATTATCATATTATTGATATAACTAAACATGACTTAAAAAAACTACAATGCAGATGCATAATTTTAGAGCTGTGCTCAGGCATATCACAAATTAACTAATCAATTGCTATAATACAGTTAAAGTATTAAAGTGATTGTTAAGCATCTCATGAAGTTATAACATCAAACAGAGAATAAACTTGCTGTTTGGAAAATTTTTGATGTAACTGACATTAAAAAAACAGCATGTGCAGATTGTGCACTTTGATTGGTGCACAATCAATATATTAGCATTCTTCCCACTGAAAATGTAAACATAGTGAAGGTCTTCTTGAGTAGTTTACTTGTTCAAATTGAAGCTAAATACTTTTGAGCTCTGTCTTCATTTGTATTAAAAATAATTAACAGTTGGAATTTGTTTCCAGGAATTCCTTTTATTGTCACATCAATGGAAAATTGCCATCATTCATATTTGTTCTGCATTTTTTTATATTATACATTTTGTCTTATGTTATCTTTAAAATGTGTCAACACATGAAAAAAGAAAAACAATCTTCCTGTTGTCTTAAAACTGAACTTAGGCCCAGAAACATTTTTTTGAAATTTCTGGTTACATCAATAGTGAAGTCAACAGAAGTCTCAAAATAATGTTCATTCTAGTCACAAGAATCAATCTCAATTCAAAAATGGCAGATACTCTGCACTAACATGAAGGAACAAAAAGATGCTTAAAGCTACGTTTGATATGAGATTTAATATATACCGTATTTTACGGACTATAAGACGCACCTTAATTTTTAAGCAATTTTTTTAAAAAATAACATTTTTACCGCCTAAATTCAATCCTTTTATACGAATTGAAGCAAACGCTGATCCACCAATCAATGCTTAGTAGCTCTATCGGATGTCTGCTGATCATACAATGGTCGCTGGCCAATCCGCAGTCGTGGATTCAGAACCACCGGTTGTCTCGTGACCCAAGTTTCTATGGTGACAACCGTTGCTCGTTTAAAAAGAGAGAAAGTGAAGAAATCGTACTGTACATCCAGACGATTCTATCCCGACACCCCACAACTCATGTTCGTCGCATTGGTGCACTGCTGCTGCCAGTTGAACTCAATGTTGCCAGATAGAGATAGGTTTCCCGTGGCATCAAATATATGGCCATTTTTATATTAATTTCAAGTATAAGATGCACCTGAATTTTGGAGGCAATTTTTCGAAGAAAAAATGCATCTTATAGTCTGTAAAATACAGTATATACTCAAGATTATTCATTAAAGTTTACTAGTCTAACATATTTCACTTCATTTTTTTGATATTAGATTTTTGCTGACTATTAACTAAATTATATTGTATTGCTACTACAGGTAACCCCTGTATAACACGGTAGTTACGTTCCAAAAAATTGCCGTGTTATGCGAATCCGTGTTATACGAAACAAAGAACTAATACGAAAAGGAGGGTTAGGTTCCAAAAATTAAAAAACATGCTAGTATATTTTCATAATTAAGATAAATATCTTCATTAAAAATTTTTAAGTGATACATATTAATATAAATTAAACAATGTTTTCTTCGTCATCACTAAAAACACTATTAATTAACCGAGAGCATTTTCTTTTTGGCAAGTTATCCTTATCCTCTAAGCATTTTTCTGCATTATTTTCAGATCCATGCTTTACCTTTTGCAAAATGTATGTAATTTTAGATTTCTTGCTTCTAGTTAAAAGATCTTTATAAATTTCCTTATATGGTGCTAAGTACTTATGAAGAATAAAGCAAGTATGGAATAAGGAAAAAACATTCGGTAACATCAGAAGCAGAAGCGTCGCGATCTGGCAACATTGAAACAAGTTTCGAGAAGGACCACGTGTATCGACAGAAGGTAAGAAGAGAAAATTTACATACTTAAGTACTAATAGTTCACGAAAATAATAATTTTCGTGAACTATTATTACTTAAGTATGTAAAAATGTATTACATTTCCTGTTGTATGAAGGTTTTACCGAATTCTCGAACCGTGTCAGAGTGAATCCGTTCTATAAAAGTACCGTGTTATACGGGGGATGGTACCAATTCTCGAACCGTGTTAGAGCGAATCCGTGCTATAGAAGTACCGTGTTATACGGGGGATGGTACCAATTCTCGAACCGTGTTAGAGTGAATCCGTGCTATAGAAGTGCCGTGTTATACGGGGGTTACCTGTACTTGACATGAGCACCTAAGTTAGCACAGATCAGTTGTGAATGATAATGAACAAACAATGGAAACAGAGCCAGGGGATATGAATGACTTCATTTTGTTATTCACTTATGTCTTAAGTTTTACTTGTGCCAAACTTCACTTCAGAAGTTTATATAATATATAATTAAAAATTTGTTCAATTTTATTGTTAGTTATGCCTTTGCACAACAAAGCACAGATTTAAACAAAACAGATATCAAAGAAAATTTCTAAAATCATCAGAGACAACTATAGGATGCAAAGTTTCCAGTTTACATTGCAAAATTTTAACGCTATACAAATTTCTACTACTGCTGTCTTTAGCATAATTTATCTGTTTTATAACCAAGGATAAAATTTTAAGAATTTGAAACATTAATAGTGAATATTTGGAAAATTGACAATTATTTTTATTTCCCCTCAAAATATATATATATATAAAAACAAGTGAGAAAGGTTTTGTCTTGGTCATCCTAGAAAAAAAATAATGATAAATTACTGTACATTGTATTTTTAAAACTAAATTTTTTTCAGTTTTATTAAATTGCAATAATGTTTTTTAATGATGATATTAGATCTGTTCATCTGTTATTGCTTTTGGAGCTACAGCCAATCAGAGTTCAGAAAAACTTAGTAGTATGTAATATATTAAAATGAAATATGAATATTTTAAATTTTTAAGAACTATTTGTTTTACACCTTTTCGTATTTTTACCTAAATAAGATGATTATGTATTATCATCAAAAGTATTTGTAACTGCATTTGTTTTTAAACCCATTATTGTCTTTATTTCATGTTTTAAGACTGAAAAGACTATTCCTATAAACTTAGTAATATAATGTAAAATCTAATAATTTTGATTTATTGAGATGATATAGAATGTTTTTAATCTCAATATTGTTCATAAAGACAAAAGAAAGGCACTATGTTCATAAAAACAATTCAAAAAGATACCAATTTAAATATTAAAATTGAAAACTATGTAAATGATAATCAAACTATCATGAATTATGCTATGTTTAATAATTTCACAGTTTTATTCTTTAATATTATATAGTCTGAAAGAAAAATTTCTTAAAGTGTAAAGAGGAATTTCTGTATTCAATGTGAAAATAGTGTAGCAAGATATGTTTTTCCACAATTCTAAAACTTTGAACAACAGTTTATATCATAGTTGGTGCCTTCAAAAAACCGTTAAGATATAACTTTAAAGGCAATCATCTAGCCCAGTTTACTATTTAACTAAATATCTAAATTAAGAGCCAAAATGTAGTCCAATAAATCTGTTAATTAGACAATTGATTCAATTCATATACAGGATGTAAAAATCTACCCAAGGACAAAAGAGATCATTCCAGCAATGTACAAGTTTATGCATGTGATGCATGTTTGTTTGAACACTAAAATAATCAATACTTAAATATCTATCCAGAGGCAAAAGATTAATTCATTTAAAAAATGCCTTAGCACAACTATAGCAAGTTTGGTACCAGAACAATGGTGTGCCAGCTTATTTCCAGATAAATGTGCATCAGTGGCTTGCAGAGTGGTTTGGAAACTACTGGACAGGACAATATGGACCTAATCCATGGCTAAACATTCCCCAGATTTGATCTCTCTGGATTTTTTCTTTGTGGGATCACCTAAAAACATCAGTGCAGCACTGCATGATGTTAGTGAACTGGAAAGATGTGTATGACAGGCCTATGAAATGGTCACACTGGGAATACATCATCGTGCTCAACCATCTAAATCAGGGCTTCTTAAACTATGGGTCGCGACCCCATTTGGGGTTGCTTAGCGAAATCTTAGGGTTGCAAGATTTTAATGCAAAATATTGAAATAATTTGTGAGAGTTTGAAAATGGCACACTTTGTGTCACTTCTGATGCAGCGAGACAACAATTCAGCAACACTGATTGTAGTGTGAACTAGTGGTGTCGTCGCTTTTCAGTGTATTCAGTTGTCTCTGTTCCATTGTAACACAATAGTGAACTGTGGTAGTACACCATTATTGTTTTTGCAAATTTGTATATATCTTTATTTTATATTTTTTGGGTCGTGAAAAAATCACAATCATAAATGGGGCCGTGAATAAAAAAAGTTTAAGCCTTGATCTAAATTTTTGTATTGTTGCTAACTCAGTCATTTTTTTTTAACACGTTCTCTAACAAAATAAAGCTCACTTTTTTAAAATCAATTTCTGCAATATTGTCTTTATCCTTTACACTCAGATTATTTGCATGTTATGCAAAATTGTCTTAAATTAATTACCTTTGGTTATTTTAGTGCTAAAATGGGCATACTCTACATGCATACACTTGTGCAATGCTGGAAAGATCTTTCTTGCCCCTGGGCAGATGTTTAAGTGGATCCACTATACACCAGGGTTGAAAACTGGTGGCCCATGGCCTTGATTTCTTTTCTAAAACTCAATATTTCTAATATGTTGCAGGGATTAAGACAAGAAAAAATTCAAATGTCTGTTTATATAAGTCTTAAAGGCCTGGCAACAAAAGGGCCCATCCTAAAGCTTTTTTTTTTAAATTACAGAATGTTTTGGTTTACCGAATAACACTGAATACTGCCCATGTTTGACATGCATCTATTTGACTGGAACTTTGCTGTATTTGAGTTTGAGACCCCTGCCATACACATGACATTATTACAGAAAGTACTGTTAATCATAACTTATAATACATGGTGTAAATATAACACTTCATATTTTTTTAAAAAAAGAAAAGCATCATTACCAAACTTCACTTTAATTTTTTTTAGACAACTAAATTGATAGATCAGAAATGAAAATGTATAATTTATGTAAGTTATATAAATAATGGTTTGGCTATTGCTCTTTGAAGAATCTACATAATTAAGACATGCTATAATAAAACCCGTGTAAACCTAAATTGTATGGTACCAAATTTTTTCATTTTTGAATAGGTTTTAGTATTTTTCTTCTTTTCTTAATCTTGACTGCATGAAATTTATCTGAAGTTTTTCAAAAGCTTGAGTTACTAATAATAGGAGTGCAGATTTGTATACCAGATATTTGCAAGAATGCACAAGGGGGGAAAAGTGTTCAGAAGTCCATGTCTAATAAGAGGCAATTTGTGAATTCAACATATTTGAATAGTTTTAGTAAGTCAATTTACAATTTTTATTTGTGCAAGTTTAAACACACAAATGAAATGAACAGAGGCCTTAAAATGTTATAAATGAAGGCACTTTTAAAGTATAATTAATGTTTTTCACAAAATAATTATTTACAACTGAATGGAAGAGTAAGCAAACTGAGCTATACTTATAGCTCAGTTTGCTACTCTTGAATATTTCAAATTAAAGATCATGGCTGAGTAATGTGCAGTAATCAGTTGGAGTTCTGAAAATTTTGAAAAGTTCAACAGTTCCTTTCTTATGACATGTAGTAACCATGTCAAACATTCATCATACAATCATTTCCCTTCACTAAATAGACTGACTCCTGCTTCTGCACATTTTTACAGCCTAGCATGATTCATAAGACAAGCTGTAACAAATGAAGTTTTGATACATTTGCTTCACCAGAAAAACATTATTAGAAAATTTTAGTAATTGTGAAATAATTCTTGCATTTCAATAAAGCTACTTTTCATAGTCAGCAAAAAAGACACTAGTAGTATCAATAACTTCCGTAAATTTGTTTGCAGTACCAAAACTAAACCACATATGCAATTAGCATATTAGTGCTAAACAGAATGACAAACAAATTTCCAGCACAAATTTATTAGAAAGCAAATGTTTTAGACCATTTAACATAGTCTAAAACATTTTTACTTTCTGATAAATTTGTGCTGTAAATTGGTTTCAGTCATTTTGTTTATTAATTATAAACAGTTTTGAACAGTTGGCTTACATATCAGTGCTATTTAATTGCCTTAAGCCTTAGGCAAATGTATGTCCAGCACCATTTATCTGGCTTGATAAATCTTGTTGCAGAGGTTATTAACTGAAGTCATGTGCAAAGCATCCTACCATGCTGCATTTAGAACAGCAAGCAAACATCAAATTCATGATAAAACTTGGAAAAGGTGCCTCCAAAACAATGACTTTGAACACAGTACAAGTATGATGCCCTTAAGAAATTAGCAGGCTATAAGGTTCCTGTCTAAATCAGATGGCAGTATGGTAAAGCACCCTCTTATGGTAGAAATTTGAGAAATGTCGTTACAAACAAGTGTTCTTTATAGGTGCAATTACATAGTTTTAAGAAATAATTTTATTTCCTGTCACTTTTGAGGATAATTTTTTTGTAGAGAATCCATTAGAGCAGAGAAAAATTAAAATAAACAGGCCATTTTCATAATGTTACTCAAAATATTCAAAAATATACAGCTTTTGGTAAATATATTCCACAAATGCTCATACCATACATAAACCTAGCTAACAAATTCTAGTGCAAATTGCCCAAAGGAAAGTTCTATATTCATATCATCTATATTACATCTCTTTTGATCATACAAATATATGCCCCGTTCCCAGCCCGGCACATGTATTTGTAAAATCTAAGTGACTCGTACAAATGGAATTCATATAAAACAGAATTATCAACAGCGTTATAGGGGGGGTCGACTATAAAGCCTCTGTACAGCATTAATCTATGCTTTTCTTCTAACTGCCTCTTTTTTCATTTGGAAAAAAATAAAAAACTACCTCTGTGGTATTACTGTATGAAGTATTATATTCTACCATGTTACAAATATTTTGTTTCTTTATTCCAAAGGAAAGTCACCAAATTTGTCATGTTAGCTAGTTGTAACTCTGCTTCTTGTAACTATAAAGTTCAATATTTTACTGCAAGAGGTCTCCATCAAAAGCACAAAACATACAGGAAGGGAGCCTACAATACAGTTACTTCAAAAGTGGCCAGGAATCATTTGAAAATGACCTCCATAGTAGAAAGTCAGTCACATTATAAACAGTGGAACTGATTCTGCACTGATGGATGGTTATCCATCAGGTATCGGATAGGCAAGCATTTCCTATAGATTTGCAGAAGCCATTATCAGAGATTTTGGGAATGAGACATGTCTATGTGAAGTCCATTCCATGATTGTTAACAGATGACCAAATGACAGAATATAGGACATTCATCACTGGCAAAATGTTTCAAATATCAACAGATACAATTTCTTGAATAATGTTATTACAGGGGATAAAAATTATGTATTTACCTACAACTCTAAAACAAAATCAGTCATTGGAATGATTCATTCCAGTATCTCCAAGGTCAAAGTAATCAGCAGTCAGGAACTCAAAGTATATCTCTATGGTCATGCTCATTTCCCCCCAACAATTTAGGCATTATCTGCCCGATATTCATGAATGTCAGACAAATTATGAATGCAGTATTCCACATTCAAGTTCTCAGTGACAGTATCTGGTGAAATAGAATAGAAAAGTGGCATAATGGATGGCTGTTCCACGTGACAATGTTCCAAGTCATACAGACATGACAGTAATACGGTTTTTTTTTTTTGGAAAAAGAAAAGCATTGCAGTTGTCCCTAAGCTGTCATATTTTCCAGTTGAAACCCATATTTCCCCTTATGACTTGACTGCTCCCTAAAATGAAATTGGAACTTTAATATCTTTGAAAAATTAAAGATTTAATAATGGGTCAATATATATCTCACTCTCACAAGAATTTAAATCTGGAAAGGATAAAGACAGGTAATACTTCAGTGAAAAAAACTATTAGACATATTTAAGAACAAATTTCTTTTGAAATGATATCATATCTATGAAATAGAGAACATATTTAAGTATTCATGAATTTGCTGAGTATTTTTTTAATAAGGAGATTGCTAAACAAACCATTATATTTTGTGTATTGCTAAATGAATTTGCTTAAATATAAATGTTAAATATTTATAGATGTATGTCATTGACAACAAGTCAGTACTTTTTAAAATCACAATGTCAAATCTCATTGACAAGCATACTAATATATAAATTAATATATTTGCTTCAGCATTGGTCACACTAAGTAAAAATTAGTCACTGCATTAAGAAAATAAATTTATATTTACTTAAACAATGATTTGATATGATACTTTCACTAATATGCAATTAGTGAAATATCCAATACACAAATATAAATATAGGGTTTAAAAAAAGTCTCTCTCTCAATTATATATATAACAAGTAAAACAGCAAGGTTACGGCCTTGCCGTTTTACTTGTTATATTTTATATACTTTTTACTTTGGGATAAGACTGTCTCGAGACTCACTACTAAGCAGGACCACTTTGACACTCAAGGTGGGTCTTGTTCTTATTCCCTAATCTTCTTTGGTATCGTTGGTTTTAATCGCAATCTATCAAACTTCGCTAGCCATGACCACGAGGTCGTCTATGATGCATTTTCAGTGAAATGAACCTATCCAATTTCGAAATTTCTAAACGTCGCTTGTCACCCTGGGTTGAATTTTTGTCAATGCCTAACAAAAATTCCCCATTTTTGAAAAAATAATCCTGGCTATCGTATCGCCCAAAGTTACTTTTTTTTATTTTGCACAAACAATAATGTAGAAAAAAAAATTATATTTCAGAAGTTAGTTTTAATATAATATAACGACTAGCACCAGCTACTTTGAAAAAAAGTTCCAATGCTGAAATGAGATCTCAGGTCAACCGGTCAAGGCCAGCATGTCGTGACCAGACATATGTCAGGAGTAACACGGGACAGGTAAATGGGTTTTTTTTCCCCAAAAATTAATTTGTCAAAATTCGGTTTCCCATTTTGAACTTCCCAACGCACGCATTTGTCAAAATTCAATTTCGCAACGTTCACATTTCCAACCTTCCAACAAGCAACATACGCACAAATCTCTCACTACTGCCTGTTTGTAGAGTGTGTCGCCATTTTGAATTTTATTTTGACTTGGTTCTCAGTCCAAGTACCTACAAGTCTGGTTTTTAAGTGCACATGATTTGGGCACCTAATACTCTGTGCCAAATTGCAACTCTTGACATGTACTCCTTCATACCTCTAAGCTGGTACCCAGTAGGCAGTATAATTTTATGAACAAGACCATCTTTAATAAACATAAAAACAAAATATAAATACGACTTTACAAATATAAAACTTTGCATTTTTCAGAAATAAGCTCAAAACAATACGCCAAACAAACTGCTGAATGAATGGAAGGAAATCATATACCTTCAGCTAAATTGCTTTATTTCTAATCATTAAATTACCCTGTTCAACCTAATAAATAATCTGGCAGTTCATTTTGCATTAGTAATTTAAATTGTGTTGAAATGTATTTTACATATCAAAACAATATTTCATCTAAAGTAACTGGAATGTAAAAAGCTTGTTAAAACTAATAGTTTTCATAAAAGTATGAAACTCAAATTTATAGCTTAAATGTTTCATATCAACTGGAAATATGCATTGAATGATAAACCAAAAAAAATTTCATCAATAAGCTAATATAAATCAAAATATAAAAATAGGTGAAATATTAAATTCATTAACATGTTATATTAGTATTAATTTCACAATTGTCATTGTGAAATTATTAGGCAATTGTGATAGCCTATGAGCTGATTGGTTGAAATGCCATCATAGAATCTCATTTCTACATTTTATCATGTTCAGTCAATATGCTAAAAGAAAAAAAATTTAATTTTATTAAACAAGAACAGCATTTTTAAAAATTCTTTCAATATTAAATTTACTTGATGTATACATTATATTTAAATAACAATTATTTTTCATTATTTTTTTAAAATAGTAGTTTCAGTTTTATTGCAAAACTAAGTGTTGAATCTAACTTTAAAAAATAATAAAAATGTTAGAAACCGTAAGAGATTAAATATACTGCAAAACTGAATGAGATTATATTAAAGCAGCAACTAATGCCTGTAATCCAGTTAAAATGAACAAAATTTATTATAAGAAGGAACATTTTCAACTGCTTTTAACAGCCATCATCAGGTTATGGAATGTTATACTGAATAGAATAAAATTCAAAAATTAAAGAACTCATTAAACACATACTGGTGGTCACATGCATAAAATAAAGTTGAAGAGAAATAAAATACTTATAAAGTACATATATATGGTGTAAGTACAAATAAAAATATAACTGTTCATAAATAGCCTTCCATGCATGTATGCAATACTGTAGATGTCCTTAAAATTAACAGAAAAATCTTTCTTAGTTCTTTGTAAATTTCAAGGTTTTTGAGATGATTAAGTTGTGCAGAAACAGATGTTCTATGTAAGAGATATATATTATTGAAGTCCACTCAAATATCATTGTCATAAGCAAAAACTGCAAGGGCTATTGTGCACAAACCCTTTCAAACAGTGTAGTGATGTAGTATTCTTTTGCTGTGCAAAACTTTTAAATCTAAGTTCTTTTGTAAGTTCCCCAGATAATTTCAACCACACACATCATAAACACGAAGATAATAAAACACAACATAGAGAAATGACGAGAAACAATAATTGTAATCATCATGAGAATCATGATTACAATTATTGATCTGTACCAACTCAATCTGTACCAACCAATTGATCTGTACCGCTTCTTGATAAAAAGCACTGAGTTCAGTGTTAATACGAAAATTGTATTAACGCTGAACTCAGTGCTTTTTATCAAGAAGCTATACAATTTTGGCGTGAGTTTTATTTATTTATCTAGATATGTACCAACTCAAAACATAAGTAATTACTAGATAACTAGTAATCTTCAGAAGAAATTTTATTTAGTTATTAAATATACACAGGTTTCCTACTGAAATTTTTGTTTTAAATTCCATGACTTTCCCTGACTGACTCTCTACAAATTCTCTGACCCTCACATCACTTACAGTATAGCACATTAACAAAATAAAATAGCATTTGACTTACTATGCACATACACTATTGCTTCTCCAACTTTTTAATTAGATAATTTTTCAAATTAACAGTTATATATTTTTTATAATTGCCAAATTACTAAAATTAAAAATAAAACGTTTTATTAAATTAATGTACTTTATTCTGTTATTAATCCACAACCATAAATCTAATAACTTTTAAAAAAAGCCATTTATTTACTTATTTATTATTCAATAACAAATCCTGTATAATTCATGTACTAAAGTACAGTATATACTTATTAAATTTATACCTTAATAAATTTCCCAAACTTTATAAAATATTAATAAAACTGGAAAAAAATCAGAAATTGTTTTGTTACACAATCAAAATCATTAAAATGAAAAATAATAAATAACAACATTTAAATTAAAATTATTTATCATTTTTTGCACTTTGCAAGTTTTGGGAAAATTATGTGTATTCTTGGGATAAATTTTGAATCCTGAAAATATTCTGCACCCCTTTTCATAACTTGTATTGCCCCACATTACTTCTTACTGCCTGCAGACAGCTATACTTAATCAAGTACCGTAGATTGTCAGCAAAATCAACAAGGCAGCAAAGGAAGCAAATTCCCTGACTTTCCATGATTTTTTTCAAACACTAATGAAAATCCCCAATTTTTCCTGACTTTCCAGGTGCCTAGGAACCCTGCATACAGTGGTACCTTGTACTTTGAATGCCAAATTTGACAAAACTTCACTTTGGTGTCTGAACCATGTTTCAAGTTTGAACCGAGTGCAGAATAAAAAAATGCATTTGAAGCATAAAATAAGCTTCTGAACAAAGAATATAATTTCAATTTAGCAATAATGTGTTAAAATTTATTACTTACAATTAAATCACACATCTATGTTAAGTAAGGACAACTATGCAAAAACTTTCCTTTCAACCTTATAACCTTTACCTATTAATCGTGACATCCAATAATGTGAAGAAGCAATGAAGTGTAACTAGTATCTAGTATGAAGACTTGAAAAGGGCTAAGGTGAAAAAGGCACATTTTTGGAGGATCTGGTATTTAAGAGCTGAAGTGGACAATTTGCAACCAGTAAATGCAATTTTCATGTTGTTATACATTATTTACATATTTAATTTATTGTTTCCATATTTTAATTTATTATTAGGGCATTTAATTGTGTTATTTTTACCTTAAGTTATGTGTATTTGTCATTTTAAGTTTATCGAAATGGTTATTGTTTGGTGTCTAGAAATCAATTACAGTAGAGCATTGATTATTCGAAACAATTTGGGACTGGAATTGTTCGGATAACTGATTATGTATGAAAAAATATATTAACCTATCCCACGTTGAAATTTGTTAAGGATGCACCAGGATTTTAAGTACCCTCTCATGGTTGCACCAGTGCTGCCAGCTAAAATATGCACACCAACAAAAATAATATTGAAGTAGCCCAAGACAAGGCCAAATATTGCAGCGCCACAGCACTAGCGAAAATTTAAATTTGCCGACTGGAACGCTTTCGGTTAATCGATGTTTTGGTTGATCGATATTCAGATAATCGATGCTCTACTGTAATTTGCTTTCCATTATTTCTAATGGGAAAAAGTTCTTTGGATTTCAAATTATTCAGAGTTTGAACAGCCTCCCAGAATGAATTAAATTCAAAGCATAATAAGGCACCATTGTATGTAAATATGACTATTCTTTGATATATTAATTTTTAGAGGGACAATTATTCAATTGAAATATATTGTATTTCCTCACATAAGACCATATTCTTAAGCTACATGTACAACTTATAGAAAATTATGGACAGATTTCTGTTCTCTAGCAAGACTAGTCAATAACTACATGCACTGTACACTAAATTGGAATTTGCTCTCACTAGACTGGTGCTAGAGTAAACTATTGTTCACATATGTGTGTGTATTTTTGTTCACGTATATCAGACATAGCAAACTCTCAGTCTAGAGCAGTGACAGAAAACCTTTTTCCAAACATGGTCAAAATTGAATTTTAAATTTATTAATTCCAAAATTATGAGTCAAATATTTACTTTGAGTAATTAAAAATAAAAATAAATGGTTAGCATTTGATTATATTTACATTGACATAATGTAGTACCAGAACAAGAAACACACTGGGTATTTATTATTAACCTTGCATATAAGAGCACATGCTTTATTTGAGGTATGCACTTATTCATCTAAACAGCAGGATATGCATTTCAACTGCAAAGAAAAAAAACAAGCAATTTTCACATTAAGAGCATGCTCATATACGCAAGTAAATACAGTAAGCCATTTAAATAAAATTTATAAGATTAATTCAACACAATTCAATGTCACCTAAGTTACTTTAACTATACTTTCATTGAAAATTAGGTTATGTTTTAATAACTAATAAAGATCTGATAATTTTCATTAACATTTCATATAATTACACAACAGTACTCAAGTTTCACCAAATGAGAACAATGAAAACAGACAATCATACAGATTTTTAAAAAAATATTTCATCAAATGAACACAACTAATTAAAATATAAAAATTTAAACAAGATCTTGTAACCATAGTATTATTTAACTGAAACTATAAATACTTTTATTGTTAAACTAAGTCATAATTTTTTCTTCAATATCGTTAATAAGTCATTTATAACGAATCCAACATATTTACCAGCATTTAAATTCTTTAATGTAGATTTAGCATTGAAACAATAAACTTTGAACAATTATTTAGTGTATTGTTTATAACTGATTCGAAATTATCATCAGTCAGAATCTCTTGCATACAGTACATTGATTTTATGACGATGTTTTGGTTGGAAAAGAATAGAAACTAAAAAAAGTCATTATAATTTAACGTTTAAAAGAATAAATACATGTGAACAAATAAATATTAGACATTTGTAAACTTATTAAATGATTTTATATCAACAAAACATTGAAAATCGATCAAAATTCATTATCGTGACTCAGGCGTTTTGATCGACTAAGCCTAAAGTTAGGCTTAATATGCCACGAATAAAAAAACAATATCAAGAATTGATTAAAAGATTAGCTTTTAATTCGTTAGTAATTGTAATTTAAGAAACAATTGTGAATATACCTTGGTTTATTTGAAGCCATTTTCGATTTATTTTCCTTTCTACGGGATCCAACCTAAACCTTCGTGAACCGTTCAGATATCGCTGAATAACTAGTTAAAGGGAACGCGAGTATACTGTCGCCGAAGATGTCGCTGCCTTCGAAATTAAATAATTAATAAATAATTTTAAAATATAATAATTATAAAAATTAATTTTAATATTAAGGAAAATTATTAAAATTTAAAAATAATATTTTGTTAATGTAATTAACGAAATATCAATTTTTATACTTTATTGATTTTTAGAGATAATTGATCTATCATTCTCGTTTCTTTCATCGATAATAGTTATGGATCCTTTAAAGATCTCTAAAAAATATCTCTAAAGGCTCTATAGGTAAGCGAAGGCCATAACTAAATATCAAAGTTAGAATTGTCATTGGTCGGCCAGATAGTTTTGACGCTCATTATTACTGGAGTCCTGAGATATTCATGGTTCGGATTGAACTCGAACCCGGATCCAACCATTTAGCTCGCCTAATGTATTCGAAGTTAGGAATTTGGTCTACTCGCATATTGATTAGTTTATATTGATTTTCTTATCATGAAAGATGGAATAGGATATAAATGGTTCTGCAATGTGTCTATTTCTTTATTTCAACGGAATTAATATATCTTGCAAGATATATTACTTATACCAAGAAATAGTACTTTGTTTTTTTTTCTCTAAAAGTTCAATTCTTTCATAAATTTTTGTATATTTGTTTAATGTAGTACTTAACTTAAACTATGTAGATCAAATATGATCGACATGCATTACTGTATATTGTGCAATCAATGTCGCATAAAGTTTTGTGTATAAAGAGCGTTGATTATCCGAAGTAATTGGGACGGACAATTTCGGATAATCACACTTACGAGTTAGTAGGGAAAGAATAAAAGATAAATACCTTAAATAAAGTAAAAATATTAATTTTAATTATAATATAAAAGTTTAAAAAAAGAAGGTTAAGGAACATAAATTTCATATGTGCGAATAAGAAATAACGAAAAAGTTGTATAATTATTAAAAACATGCACTAATCTTTCATTTGAATCTATAATGCACTGATAAAACAAAGTAAGCAGTATACATTATTGTAGTAAAATTAATAAAAAAAATATGTAGTTAGCTATAAATTATTACTATTTGCCAATAAGCTTGAAAATGATATGACTTAATACAGTGGGAATACACCGATACGGGTATCTTTAAATTTTCCACGAAGAAAAGAAAATTTAGTACTGAAAGAAACGTTACAAATAAATTTGTGCATTGTAGCATTGTTATGAGATTCGTTTTTTTATCTTATCTTGGCAATGCTAAGGTTATTTGATGACGTCACTTCTATCCGTGTAAGACCACCATATCAATAATAGTAAATATTAGAGTTATAATAAAGTGAGTACTTATAAAGGCGACAACAAAAGTAAATTGCTACCATTCACCAATTTGTGTGAAAATGATATTACAGCACTCTTCTGCTAGAATAAACAATGCTTCTGTATCAATCCTATACAGAAGTTAGAAATGTGCTTTAGAAGTAAGAATTAATATATTTATTCAAAGAAATTTCATATATTAATTTATCTTAAATAAATATCCCGCAATAAACTAGTTTTATGACAGCAAATGCAAATTAGATTTACTGCAATGTATGTATTTAACATAACTCACAAATGTTCAAATAAACTTTAAAATCCATAATTGGCAGGGAAAAAAAGCCCTTTTAGGGTTTCCAGGTAAAAAGAATAAAAAATAAAAAAAAAAATATGTCAATTATACCATTCTCCCAATGATCCGTTTTATGGTAACTATTTCTTTTTGTTTTTAGTGTTTATCAAGTGATCGGCCCTTTTCTGTGGCTATTTAGTCTAAACCTATAAATTATTTGACTTCTCGGTTTCGAATTCCTGGTTTCTGAAAGAATAATAAAAAAAAATTGATGTCAATACCACGATGCTGACTGGCATCAAATTTTTTACATCTTTTCCATCCTGCGGATACTACAAAGACATTTTAAACATATTTATCATGGATTCGGCCAGGATTACGATGGTGGCAGCCGAATGGTGAGATCTATGAAGAATTCAGGGGTTCCCAGGATCAAATCCATGCAGCGAAGAACTGCATGCATTTGAACCTGGGTCCTCTACAGTGATTGGTTACCGCTCTATCTGGCCTCCAAAAACATAACTGAAGAAATGGAAGATGGTAATATAGTACTAATATTTTGATGTATTTCGGATGCTGTTGTGAGTTATTACAATAAAACTAATAAATATTGTTTTTTTTTTTACTTATGTTAGTTCATGGTAGGCCTATTTATAGAAAGACAGTAACCTATATAACGATGAAATATATATTAATATATAAGCATAATAATAATAATGCTATATTTCAATATATACTCAGATTATTTAAATACTATGGCACGACGGCCTGTAGATCAGGTTGAAAACGTTTATTTAACAATAAATATCGGTTCCCAGAGACATAAGGTGTGCGTGTCATAATAATGCTATATGTATAGAGTTTATTTTAATGTACTTTGTATATAAAATATAAAATAGATTAATAATATAGATAATTTATAATTTTATTAATCAGAAAATTCAAGAAATTTATTCGAAATTTATTTATCTAAATTCAATTTCTATTTCAGTTATGCAACTACCTTGATATTTATTTTATTGTACTTTATCTACAATAAAGTTCAATAACACTTTTTATTTATACTTTATTCTCTTTGTAGGCACTTAAACAGCTTTTTATCATATTCATTACGAATTCGATCATGTCTATACTGGAGCGGTTAGATGGCATAATGAGAAATGGATCTGACATATCCAAGCCACTACAAAAGAAAAATCCCTGAGGTTCTGACAGCCCCGAATTCAAACCTGGGATTGTCAGAACTCAGGAAAAATTTTTGTCAGAAGGTGTGCACTTTAACCATAGAAACAACTGCCAAATTATGAGTATCAGACTGCATTTGGATCGATCATCTATGAATCATTAACCAGATCCACTCTCAGTAATAGACTATATCAACTTATGGTAATTAAGGTGGACGTAAAATGGTTAATAACTTACGGCGGGCATATTAACTGGCTCAAATAGAAAATTAATTAACATCAAAAAATAATATATTTAATAGAATTTTATTACAGTTTTAAATTATACACTTACTAAAAATTTTATAATAAAGAAATCTGTTTTTCCTACTAAAATTTTAATTATCGAATCAATTCTATTGACATTTTATTAAATAAATAATAATTTTTAACTATGAATACGTTAAAACTCTTTTATTTTTTAAATTGAAATAAAAATTTGAGAGGTTAAATAATGAAATATTTCACTTTACAATAAATATTCGTATATTTAGAAATTTAAATATTGATACAGTATGTTCGATTTCTTTCGTGTAAATTTACTCCCTTAACATGAATTACATAATTATATTCCTTATAATTATATTTTTAGTTTATAAATTTTCTATTTTTAATTAAATTAATTTATTTACATCATATATTAAAACCATGATTATTAAAACGGTTTAGAAATTTATAACTATACGCCTCAATAATCACAAAACAATTATTTCATAACGGAAACCATAACTGAAATTTATGTTATCTAAGATATTTCTTTTATTATTAAGAACTGAAGCAGTTATTGAATTTTGATATCGGTTTGTTTTTTCAATGCTTTCCAATTTCTATATTTTCTCTATGAAATTTGATACATCTATAGATTAAACTATACTTATTATGCCTTGTCTAAAAGATTTAAAAAATGCATTTCATGGCGAAATGCCATGTTGTATATTTCGATTTCATTAGGAAGGACTAAAGTGAAATATCTTCATATACCTACAATGTTAAAAACTTTGTGACATAAGTCCTCGAAGCTAACATTATCTTGATAAAAAGCAGCAGATCAACAAAGTACAATTTAAACTTTTTATTCATCTCGATCTGATAAATGCAAACTGGTTCAGATTATTTTTAAGTTCAGTTTTTCTGTTTAATAGTTGGTATTTATTTTCGTGACTAGATGTGCTACTTGATCGTAAACTTTCTCAATATGTTTGCTTTTCGTATATTTTAATAACTATAAATTTCCTAAAAAGTAATAAAAATCAAGTTGGACGAGAAGTAGAGTTCTACCAATGAGCTAAGTTGAGCAACAGTTCGGGATTTCGACAGTCATATAAGCTCTCAGCTGGAATTTAAAATCGCAGTTCACAGATTACTTGTCAGTATCGATCCCGTTCCAATTCCAATTATCGGAAGTGTAATATACATTTAAAATACTACCCTTTATTACTTTAAGTCAGGGGTGTCCAACCCGCGGCCCGCGGGCCGCATGCGGCCCAAGGCAAGTTCCAATGCGGCCCAGTAAACGTGTAAACAAAACCGAAAAATGTTTTAATTTTTTTATTATTTATTTATTTCAAGGTTATAAACTCAAAAAAGAAGTTTCACAAAGCCGTAAATCTTTATTCATATTTTATTTTTGAGTGGAAAGAAAATATTTTCAAATACTTGGAGATGTGTGAATGAGAAAAAATTACTAAATAAAGCTGCAGTTGTAACTCAAAGGATTAGACACCCTAATTTGGGGAAAGGGGAGAAATGCGAGAAAGGCCAAAAGATAAAAAGTAGTGAGGAAAGTTAAATAGATCTTCTGTTATGCAAATATTGATGTTACTGTGAATAACCGATATCTGGTGAATTCACACAGTCGTTTTCGTGTATGTACGAAATATTTGCTAAATATCATTATTTCTCACTTACACTGGCAAATGTCGACATTCAGCATGCACTGATGGTGAATGTTGAATAAAAATATTTTTATTACGTTAAGGCAAAAATGCAACATTTTAATATGTCAAAATAGGAGAAAGCTTAAGTAACAGCACATTTAAATAAACTGTTGAACCTAAAACGAACATAACATTCTTAATCATTAAAGAAAATAATACAATAATAAACTTACACATAAATTATGTGATTATCGTTATACAGTCTTATTTATTGCAACAATTTAAACTGTTATGGCACTTTGAATTGCACAAGAGTCCCTTGCTTTTACAACTGCATTTATTCGTGGAACACTTTTTTTGCAATGACAGCGTGTATAGCCTTGCTCTCCACTTTTCGAATTAGCTGCAGCTGCTTCTCTCAGCGATATTTCCTGAAAAGAAATCTCATCTATAGAAAGTAGCTTTTCTTTACAAACTACGAACTGATTACGTTATTACGTGATTACGAACTAATCTGTTAATTAATGGTGTCTTTTATTCGGATATCGCCGACGCCTTACCGATGACCCCTCTCATCCTCCGCCGCTCGATCTGACAAGCCGATCCCCATCTCACGGGATCGAAAGACCTTGTCCTACCTCCGGCCACTCACAAAGGATTTGGCGACAGACTGTCGCCTCTCTGTCGACATTGGCTTCTCGGGTGTGGATTCGACCTCCACCAAAGCTTATCTGTGCTTGTCGACATACACCGGCGATTGTTCGAATATATAATAATATAACCAAATATTTGGACTTTCACCGATGTATTTTGTATTATTCGGACATTCACCTAAGAATATCGACATCCTCTAATTTCGGTCTTTCACAGTAACATTGATTCTTAATTTTCCAACCTTTCTCACTTCTTTATCTTTTGACCTTTCTCTTTTTTCCCTCTGATTTGAGTCTATAATCCTTTGAGTCACAACTCCAGCTTTATTTATTATTCTTTCCAGCGTTGCAAGATTTCGCTACATTGCACCAAATGTGGCTACTTTTTTAATTTGATGTAAAAAAATATAATTTGGCGCTTTGCCTAATTTTTGGGCTACATATTATTCATAAATATATTAGTTGAATAAAAATGCACTTTAAAATAGTGTTTCGTCGCTTTTTATTAATTAGAGACCCAAATAAAACAAATATTTGTGTTTTTCAAATAAATTTTCGTTTGACTATATTTATAATAAATGAATTTATCTATTTCTAAGTAAAAATTGAAAGTGTCTGTAAAAGTAATTTTCTAAAATATCCTTTTTCGTGATAAAATTTTAATATTTATTATTATAATCTAGACATATTAGTCCTTAAATATACTTGTATATTGGGCCACAAGTATATATTATATAAACTTGTGGCCCAAAACTCCTTGACTTCTTCCAATGCGGCCCAGAGAAACGAAAAGGTTGGACACCCCTGCTTTAAGTAATTCTCTTAATCTTAAACTTGTTTAATCGTCAATAGTTTTTATTGAATGCTAATCGTAATAACAGATTAATGAAAACATAGCAGACATATTGCTATCCGCCATTATTACAAATACAATTTGATTTCAAAAATAGTTTTTGCTGGAACCCAGTCCAGCTAGTCCCTGCTTGACTCTCAGTTCGGTCCAAATTCATAGTTTAGTTCACAGCTCACTTGTCAAGACCAGATCA
Source organism: Centruroides sculpturatus (assembly GCF_000671375.1). Classification (NCBI taxonomy): domain Eukaryota; kingdom Metazoa; phylum Arthropoda; class Arachnida; order Scorpiones; family Buthidae; genus Centruroides; species Centruroides sculpturatus. Next base: position 77,746 of record NW_019384772.1, read on the forward strand.
GTTCGGTATCTCCAAATAGTTGAAATAAGCTGGGCTTTGCTGAACTTTAATGAGAAGCAAAAACTATTATCCTTTTAGCCATCCCTCAATTTTTAGAACCTGATGGATAGTATATATGGTTGACTTTTCAAAAATTTTTTCCACCCTGAAGTGGCGTGCCGTCCTTGGAAGCTGTGGAAGTGCCGCTTCCCTTGTATTTTCTAAAGTATAAATACGCATTGCGCGATTATTTTCATATTTTAACGTAGCCTACTTTGAATTAATTAAAATTAAGATTTTATTGTTTATCATAGTATTCATTAATATTTTATTATAACTGCATTATATATCTTTATTACAAATTTTTATAGGCCTACTACATGTGAAAAAACGATAAAATTGTTATTGTATATTCGAATATCAGTGGCGGAATGGAAGCACTGTATTGTAATTCGACAATACAGTGCTTCCAATACGGGACAGCTTCCACAGCAAAAATATCTGATTGGTGTAAAGTAGCAACCTCACGCGGTTTAGCTGGTGGATGCTACACACCGAAATGTTGTATAACGTTTCCAATGATTCTATCCAGGGGACCTATTCTGAGCTCTTCCGATAACTCAGCGAGAGCGATACACGGGACATTCAATAAGTTTTCTTAGCGAAAGGCAGTTAACGAACCTTAGACAAATCGCTATTCTGTGCTCCACGTTAAGTGGGTTTCTCTACGAGTAGTCAGTCGAGCTGCGTCTGGATTCCACGCTATCGATAGCTATTACGCTTTGACCAATGACAGTTTAGTTAGCATCGTATTTTTGTCACGTGACTGCAAGCCGCTATTTTCTTAGCGAAGCACGTGGTTTAAGCATTGTCGTGTACCAGCGCTAGTGAAATAGTTTTGGTTTAATTTAAAATGTCTAAGAAAGGACAACGAAGCCAGCGAACTAAAATACGCCAGTTCGAGATGCTCGTTAATTTTATGGAAGACAACCCTAAATTAATGTCAGGGAAGTTATATGCTTACTTTACTGTAAAAGATAGTCAGAAATTGTGGCAAGAAATAGCCGACCGTCTGAATTCCGATAGAGTCGGCTCACAAAAAGATCCAGAAAGATGGCGAAATGTAACTGATAGTCATATATTTATATTCAAAGCTATCATTTTAATTTATACATATGCAAATGAAATCTATTTCAGAAATAATGTTCATATTATAACTACTTACATTAAATTTTAACAAGAAAACAATTACATTATTCATAAATAGTTAAGGTTATTATTTTTAAGCAATACAACAACATAGTTTATTAACTCCCTCTCTAATTTTTCGTGAAGTAAAATCATTCTTACACCAAAAGACGCCGTGTTGTTTATACTTTCGTTACGTTCCTAACGGCAGCTCGAGGGTGATCGATGATAAAAACTTAGTTATCGTACGTGGCTATCGGGACCGAAAAAGGAACATATGGCTCGGAATGGCATTTTCACGGGGTGCGTTTACTTCTGAGTTAGCAGTGCTAATTCTGATAACCGGATGTGACGTCATTAGCACGTGTATTCGTGCTTACTTGTCCAATTCGAAAGTGAACACATACGCTAACAAGAAATATGGCGGTTTCCAGCCATATTTCTTGTTAGCGTATGTGTTCACTGTGCAGAATTAGCACTGCTAACTCAGAAGTAAACGCACCCACAGTTGAATTAAACGCGAATCACGTGGTTCCGATAGAAACTGGTTTTTATCGCATTCGTTAGCTTAACGATACTACTCAGAATAGGTCCCCAGGACCGGTTCTGGGCTGTTGGCCGCCTGCCTGCTTGATATTTGGCCGCCCTCGCCCCATTACGTGAATCGTGAGTAGATTTATAACTTAACACAACCGACAGGAGTTTACTGGTATGTTTTTATGATAGTTCTGTATAGTTGACAGGCGTTTAAAAATATCCATTAAAATATTTGATATATTTATTCTGCTTTTATTCTGCTCTCCCATCATGTAGACCAATAATATTCAAACATTTTAACAGTGCGACCCCAAGGTAATTTTCCGCGATCCCATTTGAGGTCGCGACTCATAGATTGAATAGCACTGATATAAAGAATATAACTTCGACAGATGTTTCTTACAATAGCAATTTCCTGTCTTAATTTCAAATATCACTAACGATAAGAAGATTGGTCGTAGAACACATACAATACACATTCTACGTACTAGTTACATGTTTTATTCTTAGTTATTAAATGATTTAATTTAGATATGGATTCAGTTTCGGTTCCGTAGTTCAGTTACAAAATATTTTATTAAATACATCAAATTTAGCAAATTTCTGCTGGTGTTGGCATATTTTCATTCCTTATTATAATATTCAATCCAACATACACACGCAGCTCTTCGCTTGCCCTTCGACATTTCCAGACGAATGACAACCCAGAAGTCACCACGTGGAGGTGGCTGCGTCAGAGTTCCACCAAGAGTTAGAAAAAATGAAACTCCACACACGAATAACATCATTTGTCGAGTTTCATTCGTCCTAACTCACACTATAAAAACCTCTGTATATTTCGAATTCAACTTTTCCAAACTTATATTATTACTATCTAAACTAATGGATGTAATATTACAACTAGTAATAATGAAAGACAAAAACATATAAAGATATCAGCTTATAAAACAAACACACGTTATGGTCACTAAACTATAATTTTCTTTAAAGAAAACACCAAAATACTCGCCCTGAACGGGCTTTGAAAAAGCGGGACACACACAGAGAACCCTCTTCGTCTCCCGTCCGTGTTTTCTGTCTTCGGCTAAAGTGTCGTCCTTAAGAGTGCCAAAATAAACCCGTGGAATTCTTTTTTTTATAATTAACATTGAATCAGGCTGCCAAGTATAAAGTTTGTCTCGGGCGCCAAAACGTTTCGGCACGGCTCTGAGGAAGATACATTGGAGTTAAAAGTACCGAAAATTTTGTCTTAACGAAATGGTATTAATTGGAAACCCTACATGATACAGAGATGTTAACCCGAAGCGTTACTCGAGTTAACGCAATTCGAGTCAGCGAAGTTTTACTGTACATAAAAAAAAGACATTTAAAAGCAGCAAGTAATCTCTTTAACTTGTAAGGAACGTAAGTACCTATTTATTACGGAGTTTTACATTTAAATAAATATTTCACTATAGATACCAAATTCTACATATTATCTGATAATTTAATTCAACATTAATTAAAAGATCAATTTCACATTCTATCGCGAGTTATTCCATTTTGATTTCTTATAAATCGAATGTAACAATTTATTTACATTACTGAAGATTACTTGATCACAATACTGTCCGGAAACCTCAATAAAAAAAAGGAAGTGATAATTGGGAAAAAATTTCTGCTAAAAAATATCGATCTACAATAGAAAAAGCAACAATAAATATATTGTTGCATTTTTCTAGCAGAAATTTTTTCCCAATTATCACTTCCTTTTTTTTATTGTAACAATTTGATACGTTTATTAAAATATATTTCTAACAACAGAAAAGTCGGCTGTCTTCGACCCGCATTCGTGTCTTCCTTCTTCGCCCTACGCGGGCTTTATTCGAACCTGTTTTTCTGTGAGAAAAAAAAATTGTATTCTGTCTGTAGCATGAGGTGGTATACGGGTCGTTTGCATATTCAACATTGTTGGAGTGACTGGAACAGTGTTAGGCGAAATGTTTGCTAATAAGATGGTTTATTTTTATTCCGTGTAAAGAGAACATTCGGTTTTTAGAGTATGACTTACACTTTTTTCGTAAAGTTTATTTTTCGGTTTATAAAGATAGCTGAGCTCGATGAACTTAATTAATTAATGGAACATTTAAATACTGCTGAATACTTGTTAAATATCATTATTTTTCTTCAAGGAAATCTAGCAAAAGAGTACGTTTACATCTAATAACTAAATAACTCGTCGAACAGTTCGTAACTGTACAGGTACGATGTTGTTTAGTCACTGCTGTAAAAGCAGATTTAAAAATCCTTCTCCGTATGCATAGTTTTTATAATTTAAAAAATATAATTTGTGATCTGTCGATAGAAATTCAGCTAATGTTCGAATTTCAAAAACTACATACAGTTGAACCTGCCTATATTAATTAACGAGAAAGAAAAGTAATTTTGAGATAAGTGGTGTCGAGATTTAGTGGTTCCTTCATTATATGCTATTTTGTTAATATTATACAATAGCAAATTCTGTACACACCTGCGTTACGTAAGTAAATAAAACATTTTCGACATATCTTAACGGAGTTTGTCAATTGTTTCTAGTGGCTAACTTTAGTCTATTTCAGATGTTTGCTCGACTTCAACTTATGCTATCAAAATTTAGTGTTGAGCTGCGAGTTGAACTTCTATCTGTAATTTGGGATATAAAGATTGTGGGAGAGAATTATTTTGGAAACGTGGAGAATATATTTAATTTAGGACGAAAATGCAGGGGGGAAAAGTACAATTAGAGACAAACATGTTTAAAATAGACAATCATTTCTTTTGTATGAGAGACCTTACCTTCTACGATTACGCCATTTCCCAACCTCAGTATATATGGCCTGTACAGAGTGTGTTAGAAATACATTCCTTTTGACACCGCCGGTATCATATTGTATCAGAAAAAATTGTCGTCATAGTGCTATGGTGTTTATTTATCTTAATCGTCTGCATTTACACGGAATACAGGAGAAAGTGAAGATCATAAAGCTATCAAAGAGTAAAGGGCGAACGGAAAAATAGGTTCGAGTTAAAAGTACCGACAATTTTCACTTAAAGAAACTGTATTATAAGAAAAAAACCTCATACTGTGTGACAGGAAGCTGTAGACAGCTTCGATTTAACTCAGTTCGTTTTAGCTTCGATTTAACTCAGTTCGTTTTAGCGAGGTTTTACTGTACATAAAAACGTCATTAGAAAGAACGTAATAACTTCAACTTACACAGAACGTATTGTACCTATTTATTATGTTTGTTTTATTTTATTAAGTTATTAAGCAACACTTGGGCGATCTACCTAGGAGGAATGCCTTCCGGGAGGTCTTTCCCGTGAAGAACTCAGCTTCTATTATACTATTTTAGATGCGTTTTAAAAGGATATGCCAAGAGAATGCACATTATGAAGAGATTTTTCGAAATTCCCACTGCGGGGGAGACAGAGGGAGTTAAGGATTATCCCGAAGAACTCGGCTTCTACTGTACTGTTTTAATATTAAAAGTGCTCAGCAAATAAATTCATAGAAACAAAACATCTTAATTTGTTGCCGAGAAATATATATTTGAAACAAACAAACGTTTTCAGCCCGATTAGCAGGCCATCTTCAGGTCAAAAACCAAAAATGGAACAGATACGTTCCATGCATAGAATACAAACATTTAAATCAAAATTTAGAACAAAAAAATTTTTGTTCTAAATCTTATTTATCGTTATCCCGGTATGGTAAGCAGATACCTAAAAATTCTCTAATTAGACCTAATTCTTGCACTCGGTGAAAGCGGGTAAGATAGGCTATAATCTAATATTTAATTTTTGTCTGAGCAATGCCTGGCTCATCTGTTAGTATTAAATATAGTGACTTACACGCAATACGAATTCGTTTAAAATGGCTTCCTTCCATAGTAATTTCTTGTTAGTTGGCTAATGTCGACTTCCAAATATTTCATTTCAATTTTATTTCCTTTAGTAAAATACGGTGTTTGTCTTTTCCCTGTATTATTCTACAATTTCTTAGCCTTTTCTTCCGTTATTTCTTCTAAAACTAGAAAAAATTTCGGTATTTTTCTTGCAAACTGCCGGCGATAAGAAAATGGCGTCTGGATTCCGCCCAGCAACAATTGACGTTTGTAATGTCTATTCGGTAACAATAGCCGCTAAAGCTGCAATCTAATTGTTGTCGTCGATGACGTCACGTTATTTATAAGGTCTTCTGTGTCATAAATTTCCTGAAATTTCGTAAAAAATTTACTCGAATATCAAGGAAAGTATTGAAAATAAAATTTTTACGGGTTTAGGATAGACTTTATAGTTTATCGAGTTTAAGCCCATATTTTATTTTATTAATTAATATTAGGCGAATCATTGCAGGATGGGGTGAGAAATGAGCTATGGTATATGTTATTCGCAATTGATATTGTGTTAATGAGATAGAAAGTAATTAAAGTTGAGCCAGAAAAAGTTAGGAACTGATTTACAGAGAAGGGGATTAAAAAGTCGATAGAAGATTTAGTTTATGGAATTCAGATTTGTGCTGTTAGTGAAAGAAAAGAGAAAGAATTAGATGAGTTTAAAACAGAAATTTCAACTATTCAGGTTCATATTTACAGCAGAAAATGGGTTAGAGGTTGACAAATAGAATAAATGTACGATGGCAAAAACTCAAACTAAATATTGACAGTGAATGCGATGATGTGGAGTCGTAAAAGACATTATATGGCATTTTAGCAGTGCCTTCCCTTGTATTTTCTAAAATATAAATAGATATTACGCGATTATTTTCATATTTTAACGTACTTTAAATTAGTTAAAATTAATATTTTATTATAACCGCATTATGTATCTTTATTACAAATTTATATACTACATGTGAAAAAACAATAAAATTACTATTGTATATTCGAATATCAGTGGCGGAATGGAAGCGCTGTATTGTCGAATACGGGACAGCTTCCATGGCGAAAATACAGTATCTGAATGGTGTAAAGTAGCGAACCTCACGCGGTTTAGCTGGTGGATGCTACACACCAAAATGTCGTATAACGCTTCCAATGATTCTATCCAGGACCGGTTCTGGACTGTTAGTCCCCTGATCGCTAGATATTTGGCCGCCCTGCCCCATTACGTGAATAGTGAATAGATTTATAACAATCCAACCGATAAGAATTTACTGGTATGTTTTTATGATAGTTCTGTATAGTTCACAGGAGTTAAAAAAAATCCGTTAAAATATTTGATATGTTTATTCCGCTCTCCGATTTTATATTACTCACGGATTTCAATGTTAAACCAGTGATATTACGATTTCGTGTGTCCCATCTATAAGGGGATATAGAAAAAAACGCGTACAATTCTTGTATAATGTTCAAAAATTAACTGTTACTTTGACAGCATCATTTACAACTAAATTTAATAAATGAGAAATGCACGAGGTACAGAAAAAGCTCTAGAATTTATTTTCCTCAGATTTACGATTTATGTATCCGTGTCATAAAAATTTGTCTTTCCACTTTTTTCCGAGACTACAAATATTCGAGTACAAAGTAACTGGTTCGATTTATTTCTACTTAAGTAGTAGTAAATAATTAAGCGACTAGGGAATTGGAGACATTAACAAAACCCTGATGAAATATCATCTCGACTCATATCTCATAGAGGAGTGTTATTACTATTCGCTTTTCACTCCAGAAGAAACAGTAATGAAGAGTCGGTCTTATAGAAGAAGACCAATCCGAGGAAGACAGGATAGAGGTCACTAAGTAACCAAAGCCGGTCTTATAAGAGACGATCCCCGCGAGAAAGGGAGACAGAATGCCTTCCGGGAGGACTTGGAGGGAAAGCTGGCCCTATTCAGGCGTCATTGGCAAGGAGGAAAACCCGGAAAAAACTCCCGCTGCCAGCTCGTCCGAGTGAGGCGCGAACCCCCGATCGAACTCCGGTGTTTAGGATCTGGTCACCACAATCAAGCGGAGACGGAGTCCACTCGAAACCCTGATGAAAGAGCCGAAATTTTACTTAAAAGCTTAACCGAACCATCTCTAGCCGAGTACAGTGGAGACTGATTTCTTCATATTATTAATGTAATAAAGACTGAAATTTTTCCAGTTCAATGAGAGTGACCGAAAAGTTGTAAATTTTGGAAATTTCTGAGGACACTTGGTCCTATAACGAATTAGTTAGAAAACAAATGACTATTAAGTTTAACATATTTAGATTTTTACAGCTATGGTGAGAAACGTTTAAAATCTACAACAGCCCTGTCGCGTCCTTTCAGATATACTAGTGATGCGACAAAAGAGGATTTGACATTGACCGGTATCGGCACCCTGGAGATTTGGCAGTCCGCGTGTATGCATGCTCTGCAACCGTCTTCGATTCCATCCATTAGCCACTTGCAGGTTCGCCACCTCTGGTCTAGGGCAGAGGTAACGAACCTGTGGCACGTCGAAGAAATCATCTGGCACGTAACGAATTATATGAATTCGGTTAAACATCTTTTTCAATTAGGTTCTTTACATTTACTCTAATTACAGCATATTATTTTATTTATTTAAATATAGTTTTTTAAAACTCTTTTCGCCCTGTGGGTACTAAGAGGGCTTTTTTATTTAGAAAGTCCACAATGGGATAGCTGGTGGTGAAGAACGGATACTCNCAATCAGGTTCTTTACATTTACTCTAATTACAGCATATTATTTTATTTATTTAAATATAGTTTTTTAAAACTCTTTTCGCCCTGTGGGTACTAAGAGGGCTTTTTTATTTAGAAAGTCCACAATGGGATAGCTGGTGGTGAAGAACGGATACTCATCTGAAAATTTTCTGGGGGTTTTGATCTCTGGTCTACAAGAGCGATAGCGACTACTCGGCCATTCGGCCAAATTTAAATATAGTTACTCGAAGTCTAAAACTTCTGCACGCATAAACATTTTTAAAGAAAAGTATGCTTAATATGCGGCACGCAGACTCAAAAAGGTTTGCCATCCTTGCCCTAGACCATCACTGACGCGCAATTGATTGTCCCTGGATGTCGGCTTCTTACAGAAACACAGCTTCCCTATCATTAAATGTCACGGCACGCCACTGGTTCTAATAAAGATTGTAATAAAAAGTTTCTACGTTCTAAGTTAAAATATTCCTCTAAGTAATGACATAGTCAATATATAAATATGTATTCGATAATTTTTACTTTTCCGGCTGTAATATATAACAGAGGAAAAGTGTAGCGATCGATCCCACCCCAAATGTTTGCATTTTTGGACTCAAGACACCTCGGAATGTCGAGATATGCAAAAGCTTCAGTTTTTTTTTTTTCTGTATGTACGAATGTTAGACTGTATGGGAGGCACGACTTTGAATCAGAGTCGATGGTTTAACACAGGAGTTATTAAGCTTCAAAATGGTTGAACTAAATCGGTTGGTACACATTCTAACATCCGCACGTACAGAAAAAACCCCGAATGCTTTTGCACTTCTGTACGTTTCAAGGCTTCCCGCGTCCAAGAGTAAAAATCTGAGATTCATTGTTTGATTGATCGTCATTCCTTTCCTTCGTTATAGGCCTATATTGTATAACTGCCGGGAAAGTAATGATGACGACGATTCTGATTATTTTAAAAAAATACAAAATAAAACGATTTTAAAAAATTAATTACAGTAATTTAAACATTAAAATTTGACACATTTACTGAATATATAAATTCACATTTATTGACTTGTTTGATGATGGCAATGGTATTTGGTAAGCATCTATGAATAAAAATAGTAAATACATTCGTACACAAACAAATTAGTTTAATAAAAATGTTGTACTGTACATAATATACGAGTATATTTGGTAATATATAAGTATAAAGATACATTAAACTAAGTCAAGAATGAAAAATATAACATTTAGACTGGTAAAGAAAAAGGTTTCTTATTTTGCCATGTTAGTTAATTTATTATTTTTCATCTCTGTTATATACTCAATTACTCCTTACAGAAAAAATCACTTCTATTAAGTCAACATTCACTGAAGCTCTTAAATCATATTTAATAATTTTAAGAGTGGAAAATAAATGCTCTACTGAAACTTGGTTGGTGGCAATGCTGTGACAATCAATGCTACATCTTGCATAATGTCTGGATAGTGCATTATTGTCGATTTAACATCCAAACTTGAAAAGTGGTTAATGTGATTTATTTTTTTCAGTGCATAGTAAATATCATAAAATTTTGTAAAATTTCCTTTTCTGTCTGTACTGTCTTACCTGACTGGCTTTGTAGATAGCTGTGGTAACCACGTGCATTAACCGGAAGGAGGAGCTGATTCTTTNACCTAATTCTTGCATTCTGTGAAAACGGGTAAGATTGGCTATAATGTAATTATCTTAATCTTCACTATCGTTACTTTTTGCCCACAAATAAAAACCCAGCGAACCGGGTCCTTGCAGCTAGTGTATGAATAAAAATAGTAAATACATTCGGACACAAACAAATTAGTTTAATAAAAATGTTGTATATAATATACGAGTATATTGAGAAATATTTATATATAAGTATATAGACAAGTAAACCCATATCGATTATATTATATTGTGAATGCTAATATCGAACAAAATATTCATTTAAATCCTACCACACTGGATATATGACACTTGGACACTTGGCCCCTTCTGTATGTCTACCTTTAATTAAGAACCAAAATTTAATAGCATTAATGTCCTTTATACACATGCTACTGTGCCAAATTTTGTTTCTTAAACTTTACTCTTTCTGAAATATTGTTTAATATTTCAGAATAGAATTGGGAAAGTAAAAAGGAATCAGATTCGGGTGGATTTTTGACGACTCCGACTCAACACCAAAATTCCACGTGATTTATGATAAAACGTGATTTACATTTTCCGTTTAATGCAAGGGACGTTATTAGTTTCGATTTCAATTTACCACGGTGTTAGATTTCCTTTCTAGCGCCGTGGTTTCTAGTTTAATTTTAAAATGAAAAATAGAATTAAACGCATAATTTGTGAAAGCGATTGCCACTGTTCACTTTTCCTGAAAATTCAGAGAAGTAATAATATTTTTATATGATAATTAAATTTTCGTTTTTTATGGCTTGCGAATACAATGTTTTTCTAAAAGATGTTCATTAAAATTTCTTGTACGTAATTAATACTGTTAAATATAATGCAGAATGCCAATTATGTACTAAGGAGAAATAATAAAAATATAAAATAAAATTTATTTATTTATTTATTTGATTTAAGCACTATTCAATACCAATTCTTGTATGTCATGTATATTACATGAATGTAAATTAACGTGGTTTTTATTGATTTAATTTAAATTCAACTGTGGCGCGTACGGAAAAACGGTAGTAGTATCTTTCCTGTATGCCCATTGAAATCTAATTTAAATAGCAACGTCTGATGTCGTGACGTCTGATGACGTGAGACGATCTTGGCGCCACTAACTTCTAAATCGGTAGTCCTATAGTTCAGTATTTTTCTGCTTGCGACACACCTATGACTCGACATGACTCAACACGGCACACAAAAATGTAATTCCCCTCAAAAACGTATGATATGATACTGTTAATAGAATTTCTTAATGCCATAAACCTATTATTATTATGTTGAGTTTTGTGAGTTGCACTCGGTTGACACCGATGGCTGTGTACTACGCCGGACCAGAGTCAAGACATAGTAACTTCAAAACAAGACAAAAATTAAATAAGTCTGTCAGTGTGTGTCTGTATTCAGGAATTTCTAAACAATATGACAAGTATTCAAAATAGTTGCCTCCTGTAGTGTGATGTATGTGTTTCTATTCAATTTTAATATTTCCAGGCTTTTGTGTAGCGTGTGGTATGACATCTGTACAGGAAAGAACGACAGGTACAATAAGCACCCTAGCCATCTTTCATAGATGTCTTATTTCCTGGGCGAGTTCTGTGTACTTGATTTTTTCAGTGCATGTGTTTTGTACATTGTGAGTGTTTGGAATTTACTGTATCTGTAATGTATGTGATTTTATTGTGTTTGTCAATGAGTGTGATGTCTGGTCTGTTGTGGTAAATTTTTATCTGTGATTATGGCTCTGTTGTAGTACATTTTGTGTGTGTTGTTTTCCACTACTGTCTGTGGGATGTACTTGTAGTATGGTTTGTGGATGTCTAATAATTTGTTTCTTTGCAAGCTCTTAATGTATTTGCTACTTAATTGTGTCTTATGTAAATTATCTCTGTGTGCCAAGAGCTTGAATCCATAAGTGATGTGTTGTATGGTTTCTGGCATGATGTGACATTTTCTGCATGTGTTGTTTGTGATTGTTATATCTTTGAGTATGTGTTTTCTGTAGTTTTTAGTATTTATGATCCTTCCATCTCCCCAAGCTAACCAGCTGTTTGATGCAGTTTTGTCAACAAAATCCTGGGCCAGGTCATAGGGATGTCTGCCATGGAGTGCCTTTCATACCCATGATTGCTTAGTGGTGTCTATGCTATTTATAAGTTGTGTCGTGTCCATATGTTGTGAATGTAAATTTAATGGTGTATTTTTTAAGTTTGTTAGAGTTTCTGCTTTATGTAACTGTGACATTTCTTGTTTTTTGTAGAAAAACCCTCGCAATGTTTATATTTGTTTGTAGTGTAGGTTAACTATGTCGATCAGGTCAGGTCCGCCATCTTTACGTGGAAGGGTTAATCTTTCTATTGCAGATTTAGGATGATGATGTTTATGCTTAGTAAGTGTTGTCCTTGTTTTCATTTGGAGTTGCTCAAGATCTGTGTGAGTCCAATGTATAATTCCTAAAAAATAAGTGAGTAGTGGGATGACATGTGTTTATTGCTTTAACATCATTTTATTTCATCAGTGAATGAAATACAAGCATAAGAAACACAATGCCTGTGATAAAAATATATAAATAAAACTTGAAAGCAATAGAATATATAAAAGTTCATGTCACACCTTTCACCTTATGATGGCACACCGGTTGCGGAACACTGCTGTAGTTGATTGATCAAGCAGTCAACTTTCTTTAACATAGGAAGTATAGGGAGTTGACTATATGTATTGTAAGTATAATATAAGTATATATATGTATTATAAGTATAATATAAGTATATTATAAGTACAGGGAGTTGACTATATATCTGTCTCCAATATGTGGGTAGACCATTCTAGGTTTGGGAAAGGAAACAAACAGACACTCAAGCTCAAAGATGAAAAGTAAATGAAAATTTACAAAGGTGGGAATTAAGTACCTTTATCCCTTTCTAGATTTAAGTTAGCTTCAACTTCAAGGTAAGGTTTCTTTAACCTTATTGGGCTGCAATTTGAAAAAATTGTAGACTCAAATTCCTACTGCTGCCGTCTGTCCATCTTTCCTTAACCTCGAGAATGGAGTTAGATAGATGAAGTCTGAGACCAAATATGGAAAGCTTAGGGGCAGGAGGACCTGATTAACTTAAAATGAAATTCTGATGCAAACCAGACATCACAGTTCAAAAAATTTTCCCCTATAAGAAATTACATAAATGATGGCATGACTGTTGGTAACAGGAAAAGTATTATGTACAAGGGCAAGACACTACTAATTTGAGGGGGAGAGCATATATTTTAAATTAAATAAATTTTAAAAAATATGATTAAAAATTACAGCCTGGCATTGTGATGAAGCCACAATAAATAACTGCTTGTCTAGACTTAAGTTAGTTTCAGCTTCAATGGTGTCCACTAGTGGATGAGTGGATAAAACCACTGAACACTGGTAGTTTGGTCATTGGTTTATACTTTGTAAACAAGCTGACCACATGGAGTTTAAGGTTAAAGAATAAAGGTTAAAGGTTAATAAGGTCTTTAACCCAATAAGGTTAAAGAAACCTTACCTTGAAGTTGAAGCTAACTTAAATCTAGAAAGGGATAAAGGTACTTAATTCCCACCTTTGTAAATTTTCATTTACTTTTCATCTTTGAGCTTGAGTGTCTGTTTGTTTCCTTTCCCAAACCTAGAATGGTCTACCCACATATTGGAGACAGATATATAGTCAACTCCCTGTACTTATAATATACTTATATTATACTTATAATACATATATATACTTATATTATACTTACAATACATATAGTCAACTCCCTATACTTCCTATGTTAAAGAAAGTTGACTGCTTGATCAATCAACTACAGCAGTGTTCCGCAACCGGTGTGCCATCATAAGGTGAAAGGTGTGACATGAACTTTTATATATTCTATTGCTTTCAAGTTTTATTTATATATTTTTATCACAGGCATTGTGTTTCTTATGCTTGTATTTCATTCACTGATGAAATAAAATGATGTTAAAGCAATAAACACATGTCATCCCACTACTCACTTATTTTCACATTTGTAACACCTAAATAGGGACCAGTTTCCCATAAAAGATCTACTGGAAAGCTTATCTTTATCAGATTGTCCAAGTGCCATGCTGCCATAAATAAACAAAACCAATCAACTTCAATGGCATGGAAGACAATGAAGGATGGGAGTTAGGTTGCAAAATTAGGTTAGCTTTAGTTTGTTTTGCTAAGTTACAGCAACACAACACTTGGGCAATCTGCCTATGGGGATATCTTCCGGGAGGTCTTTTAAGAGTAACTGGCCCCTTCAGGTGTTACAGACATGGAGAAAACCTGGAAAACTCCACATGGCCAGCCTGTCCTGATGCAAACCCACAACCAAACTTCCAGAATAAAATTGCTTGGCCACTGGTAGGTTGTTAGCTTTAGTTCTTTGACATCTTTTACAAAGTAAGTTTCATTTCACAGTTTTGTATATCTTTGAATTGTTAAATAATGAAAGAAAATCAAAACAATTCTTTCTTGATGTCAGGAAACTTCTTTACTGTATAATTATTTGAAAGTTATATTAGCAATATCCACTTGCAACATGATTTGCAAACTCACTTTAGTAGTTAGAAAGAAATATTTCATCACGCATGATAAAAGAACAGAAAAACTATAAAAACAAAAAAATATCCAGATAATTTTACAATGCAAAAGTTATATCATGAGCTTAATTTAAATACCATTGAACAGACATTGGCTTTCATATGAGAATAAATCTCATTCATTCATTCGTGCTGGCTAATTAACTTTAATACGAGATGGCGCCTAACATCTCTCTAGTGCCAAATTCATTTGTAATTTATAATTATTTATTCCAAATTATAGCCCAATGATTTATGGCAGTCGTTGGTGTATTATTGCTTTGCATCAGGTTAATAGGGTTGTTTATAGGCTAACACTATTTGGATTAGTCCAACTATAACAGATATTTAACCTGCATATATGATGCTTATTTGAGAGTCATATTTAGAAATCCAATCTAGTCCATTCTACTTTAGACTTATGCATAAATAATGGAAATATTACTTAAAATGCAGCAAACTATTTATCATTTTTTACATTGTTGTTCTAAAATTCTGTAAACAAATTTATAATTAAAATAAACTTTAAGTTAATATTGTGGAGCTCCTTTCAAAAAGGTATGATTTATATTAAGGAGATGTCCTTAATATAAATCATGAATTCCAAATAATGAGTTTGAAATAAAATGTAAGACATTCCAACTTAACTAGCACATTACTGTATTTCAGAAAATGATTAGTGCTTTCTCTATTAAAAATGTGTTGAAATAAATTATATAACAAGTAAACTTAAATTTTTGAATGCAATTTTAACCTTTATTATTATATCAAAAGAGATTTTTGAAAAAGTTTCCAAGAAACAATAAATATTATGTTATTAAATTTATTTCATAAAACTAAAGAATGCTACGTGTTATTTTATGTAATAAGGCAGCGTTCTATGTACAATAAAGAAATTAATATAATTTTTATTTATTCACCGGGTGTTTGGATTTTATAGAAAACATCTTTCTGAAATGGTCTTTGCAAAGGATGAGCAAGCAATTTTGCCATACAATTATGTAGTTTGGTAGTATTGCGAGTTACTTCAAATATATAAGAAGTATATTTCTCATCTAAGTCACACAGGAATTCATATATTTCCTATAATTACATAGATAGATATTAATATTAACACCATCATTAAAAATTAAATTTGAAGGGAATAATTTACCTGACACTTATTGTTATTGGAAGGAGGACCATGTATATATAACACATCTAAAAAGAAATATGATGACTGTTGAAGTTTTCTGAATTCCTGTAATAAATTTAATAATTAAAAATAATCATTTTTATATATTTCCCATTTATATAAAAAGAATTTCTATAGTACCTCCTGTCCATTTAAAAATTCTGGAACAACATTTGATTGACAATAAATCAATATTGTTCGTAACACAAATGGGGGAGGAAGAATTTCAGGCAAGGAAACAATAGGAAGGTCAACCTTTTCTGTACTAAAATATGTTTATATTAAATCAATTTCTTTGATATTAAGAAAATTCAAATTTAACAAAACAAATTAACTAATTCTACTTAAATACTGTGGTTAATTTAGTTCGTTTCAGCATACATACATTCTCTTTGTAACTTATATAAATAAATATTTTACAGATTAAATAGTGATTTCAAACATTAAATCTGATGTATATTTCATAATAATAACTAAATGGTTATGATATGATTTTTAAATTTGTTCAATAAAACTATACTTTTTCTAATTAAAAAGTTATTCCTCCTTATCTACAATCTATCTATTACAAAAATAATCAAAATAATTTCACTCTAATAACTGGCTACAAATGATTTCAAATTTTGTTATACAGTGGGTGATCGGTTAACGAACAGATCAGATAACGAACACTTTCGCGAAAGATTTTTATGTTCGGACAACGAACACATGATCGGATAACGAACATCCCACAGAACAAACACAAGAAGAAGTGACGTAAAATAATGAATACCGATTGGTCTTCCCTTGTCTTCGGGCAACAATTCGAAACTTTTCGGAGTGTGGGAGACGTGGACATCGACACTCAAGCCAGTATATACTGATCGGATAGTATTCCTCCGAACTTTGAAATTCTCCCTTGTAATTCCAGCCTTTTATTTTTCTGACAAAACAATTCTTTTGTGTATTTGCGAGACTGTCGGGTAGGCACTCGTTAAGTTTTGCGTCTGTTTTTCTTTTCGAAAGATGAGAGTATAATAGCAAAGGTAGAGAGTGGACAGAAGATACCTAATGTTGCTGGGCAATATGGAATAAACAGGTCTACAGTAGGCCTCAGTTCAATCTTATTTAAGAAAAATGCTGTATAATCAAAAAGACTCCAGCAGCTAAAGCAGTAACAAAAATCACTTCTGAGAAATAAAGAACATCGAAGAGTTCGTAATGGAACCTGAAACGGATCTGACGACAGAAGAACGCCTAGAACTTTTGAATGAAGAACACCAAGAAACTCGGCAAGATATGTTTTCTTCTGAAAAAGAGGATTAATGTCGATATCTGTTATTAAAGATCCTTTGTAGAAGTGGGAGGATGTCAGAACAACGGTCTTAGAATGGCATCCAAACCATGTTGAGGCTTGGGGATATAATTACTTACGAAAAATCGTGAAGAAGAGAGAAAAGCAATTGACATTAGACAGATTCTTTAACCCTTTCAAACGGAAAAAACATGACTAATAAAAACGCAACACTGTGTATGTATGTAGTTTTATTATTACATATAAATAAACATAGTAAGACGGTATATATTTTTTATTTTTTAAGGTCTCCAGAACGAATTAATTAAGTTCCCATTAAAACCTACGGTAAATCGATAATCGGTTAACGAACAATTCGGATAGCAAACAAAATCTTGGAACGGATTATGTTCGTTAACCGATCACCCACTGTATTTTAAGATCAGAAAGTATCTCATTACCCATATTTGATATTTATCTCACATAATTTGAAATGTTAACTTAGACAAATTTTCAAATACAGTGGGTGATCAGTTAACAAACATAATCCATTCCGACTTTCTTCGTTATCCGAATTGTTCGTTAACTGATTATCGATTTCCCATAGGTTTTTATGGGAATTTGATTAATTTGTTCCGGAGACTCCAAAAAATAAAAAACACATACTTTTTTACCACCTTTATTTATATGTAATAGTAAAAATACATATATATGCATGTTTTATTAGTCATGTTTTTTTCCATTTGTGGGTGTTAAAGAATCTGTCCAATGTTGATTGCTTTTCTCTTTTCTTCAGGATTTTTCGGAAGTACTTAATAGCATTGTAATTGTAGAGATCCCCAACCCCATTAACCTTATTTTGATTTGGATGCCACTTGGATGATCGTTGTTCTGACATCCTCCCACTTCTTCAAAAGATCTTTAGTAGCAGATGTCGACATTGGTCCTCTTTCATCTTCCTCTTTTTCAAAAGAAAACACATCTCGCTGAGTTTCTTGGTATTCTTCATTTGAGAGTTCTTGGAGTTCTTCTGTCATCAGATCAGTTTCAGGTTCTATTATGAGCTCTAAAATGCTCTTTATTTCTCAGATGTGATTTTCATTACTCCATTAGCAGCTTGAGACTTCTTGATATATCTTTCATAGCTAAGATTGTGTCTACTGTAGACCTGTTCAAGCCATACCTGCCTAGCAATATCAGACATCTTGTGCCCACTTTCTACCTTGGCTATTATCTCTTATTTGGTTTCTATGGTGAGCACACCTTTTTAGGCTCCATAATATTATTGGTTTCTTTTTTAAATAAAAAGTTCAGAAAAGCACTTACAAAAATTCAGAGAACAGAAATCAACTAGCCCACAAAAAATTATTTAAATTCAAGGCCCAGATGAAATTCGAAATTTGGTATTAAAACATTAACGAATATCTGATGGGACAGTTAAACTTTCACCTTTTGTAAATAAATCCCGATGCAAAACTTAACAAGTGCCTGTCTGACAGTCTCACAAATACTATAAAAAATTATTTGTCAGAAAGGTAAACAAAAAGCTAGAATTATAAGGGAGAGTTTCAAAATTGGAGGAATACTATCCGATCGGTATTGGGTTGAGCATCAATGTTGATGTCTCCCACGCTCTGAAAGGTTTCAAATTATTACTTGAAGACAAAGGAAAATCAATCGGTAATTTGTTATTTTCCGTCACTTCTTTTTATGTTTGTTCAGTAAAGTGTTCATTGTCTGATCATAAAAATCTTTTGTGAAAGTGTTCATTATCTGATTTGTTCGCAATCCTAACTGTTCATTAACTCATCACCCACTGTAGTATAAGTATTCCATAATACAAGTAGTTACTATTTTTACCTGTAGCATTTCCAAAAAGTATCTAAGTGTTGTTACCAAACAAACATGTTAATATTAACATACAACATTCATTTGAACATTGACATTCATTGATATGTCATTTGACTAGTAGTGATATGTTAATATCACTACTAGTCAAATGACTAGTAGTGATATTAACATATCACTACTAGTCAAATGACATATCAATTACATATCAAATGAAAAGCAATTGCTAGCAAAAGAGAAATGCTTATAGACATATGAGACAAATTAAACATATAAATGATCTGTCAGATAAATACCAAGCTGTGAGACACCAAAACAAATTTATTTAGATTTCTTAATAAAAATAAAGTTAAATTCTAGAAATTAAATTACATCTCAACACTTTCATTCTTAGTCACGAATTTTCACAATTAAAGAAAAGTTAAAAGTTAAAGACCAGTTTTTCAAGAAAATTCTTCAAGAAGGCACCCCTCCTTGGTCCCTATGAGGCATCCATGTGACTTATTTTATTAATCTATATTAGTTAATAAATTATGATTAAACAAAAAATTATCGCAAAGGATGAGCAAGCAATTTTGCCATACAATTATGTAGTTTGGTAGTATTGCGAGTTACTTCAAATATATAAGAAGTATATTTCTCATCTAAGTCACACAGGAATTCATATATTTCCTATAATTACATAGATAGATATTAATATTAACACCATCATTAAAAATTAAATTTGAAGGGAATAATTTACCTGACACTTATTGTTATTGGAAGGAGGACCATGTATATATAACACATCTAAAAAGAAATATGATGACTGTTGAAGTTTTCTGAATTCCTGTAATAAATTTAATAATTAAAAATAATCATTTTTATATATTTCCCATTTATATAAAAAGAATTTCTATAGTACCTCCTGTCCATTTAAAAATTCTGGAACAACATTTGATTGACAATAAATCAATATTGTTCGTAACACAAATGGGGGAGGAAGAATTTCAGGCAAGGAAACAATAGGAAGGTCAACCTTTTCTGTACTAAAATATGTTTATATTAAATCAATTTCTTTGATATTAAGAAAATTCAAATTTAACAAAACAAATTAACTAATTCTACTTAAATACTGTGGTTAATTTAGTTCGTTTCAGCATACATACATTCTCTTTGTAACTTATATAAATAAATATTTTACAGATTAAATAGTGATTTCAAACATTAAATCTGATGTATATTTCATAATAATAACTAAATGGTTATGATATGATTTTTAAATTTGTTCAATAAAACTATACTTTTTCTAATTAAAAAGTTATTCCTCCTTATCTACAATCTATCTATTACAAAAATAATCAAAATAATTTCACTCTAATAACTGGCTACAAATGATTTCAAATTTTGTTATACAGTGGGTGATCGGTTAACGAACAGATCAGATAACGAACACTTTCGCGAAAGATTTTTATGTTCGGACAACGAACACATGATCGGATAACGAACATCCCACAGAACAAACACAAGAAGAAGTGACGTAAAATAATGAATACCGATTGGTCTTCCCTTGTCTTCGGGCAACAATTCGAAACTTTTCGGAGTGTGGGAGACGTGGACATCGACACTCAAGCCAGTATATACTGATCGGATAGTATTCCTCCGAACTTTGAAATTCTCCCTTGTAATTCCAGCCTTTTATTTTTCTGACAAAACAATTCTTTTGTGTATTTGCGAGACTGTCGGGTAGGCACTCGTTAAGTTTTGCGTCTGTTTTTCTTTTCGAAAGATGAGAGTATAATAGCAAAGGTAGAGAGTGGACAGAAGATACCTAATGTTGCTGGGCAATATGGAGTAAACAGGTCTACAGTAGGCCTCAGTTCAATCTTATTTAAGAAAAATGCTGTATAATCAAAAAGACTCCAGCAGCTAAAGCAGTAACAAAAATCACTTCTGAGAAATAAAGAACATCGAAGAGTTCGTAATGGAACCTGAAACGGATCTGACGACAGAAGAACGCCTAGAACTTTTGAATGAAGAACNTCCATTATGAGCTCTAAAATGCTCTTTATTTCTCAGATGTGATTTTCATTACTCCATTAGCAGCTTGAGACTTCTTGATATATCTTTCATAGCTAAGATTGTGTCTACTGTAGACCTGTTCAAGCCATACCTGCCTAGCAATATCAGACATCTTGTGCCCACTTTCTACCTTGGCTATTATCTCTTATTTGGTTTCTATGGTGAGCACACCTTTTTAGGCTCCATAATATTATTGGTTTCTTTTTTAAATAAAAAGTTCAGAAAAGCACTTACAAAAATTCAGAGAACAGAAATCAACTAGCCCACAAAAAATTATTTAAATTCAAGGCCCAGATGAAATTCGAAATTTGGTATTAAAACATTAACGAATATCTGATGGGACAGTTAAACTTTCACCTTTTGTAAATAAATCCCGATGCAAAACTTAACAAGTGCCTGTCTGACAGTCTCACAAATACTATAAAAAATTATTTGTCAGAAAGGTAAACAAAAAGCTAGAATTATAAGGGAGAGTTTCAAAATTGGAGGAATACTATCCGATCGGTATTGGGTTGAGCATCAATGTTGATGTCTCCCACGCTCTGAAAGGTTTCAAATTATTACTTGAAGACAAAGGAAAATCAATCGGTAATTTGTTATTTTCCGTCACTTCTTTTTATGTTTGTTCAGTAAAGTGTTCATTGTCTGATCATAAAAATCTTTTGTGAAAGTGTTCATTATCTGATTTGTTCGCAATCCTAACTGTTCATTAACTCATCACCCACTGTAGTATAAGTATTCCATAATACAAGTAGTTACTATTTTTACCTGTAGCATTTCCAAAAAGTATCTAAGTGTTGTTACCAAACAAACATGTTAATATTAACATACAACATTCATTTGAACATTGACATTCATTGATATGTCATTTGACTAGTAGTGATATGTTAATATCACTACTAGTCAAATGACTAGTAGTGATATTAACATATCACTACTAGTCAAATGACATATCAATTACATATCAAATGAAAAGCAATTGCTAGCAAAAGAGAAATGCTTATAGACATATGAGACAAATTAAACATATAAATGATCTGTCAGATAAATACCAAGCTGTGAGACACCAAAACAAATTTATTTAGATTTCTTAATAAAAATAAAGTTAAATTCTAGAAATTAAATTACATCTCAACACTTTCATTCTTAGTCACGAATTTTCACAATTAAAGAAAAGTTAAAAGTTAAAGACCAGTTTTTCAAGAAAATTCTTCAAGAAGGCACCCCTCCTTGGTCCCTATGAGGCATCCATGTGACTTATTTTATTAATCTATATTAGTTAATAAATTATGATTAAACAAAAAATTATCACAACTCTCAAAAAAATTTATTATGAAAATTTATAGCAAATCATCTTAATCTTTCAAACCATAAAGATTGATGACTTTGGAAAAAGCATCTAAACATTTGAAATTTTAATTTAAAAGTCATAAATAATTTCTATTCTGAAAAAAACATATATTAATATTTAATATGTTGTATACAGTGTAATTATTGACATAATTGTTTATCTCTTTTCTCTTATTTATTATGATTTTATATATAGTGTACATTTTTTAAAGGAACCTTTTATCAACTGATGAACACCATTCTTAAGAGAATAAATTGAAATCATTTTGCAAAGGTTAAGGAGTTGCCTCCTGGTGTCATGTTTTCTCCATAAAAAAGGAAAAGGGGCAAATAATACTGTTGAGAATTACATTTTCTATCTATAACAGATTAAATTCAAGATTATTCTCCATTTTATTTGAGAATATACTAATATCAAAAACAGAAGTCTTTATACCTCATCTTTAAAAAGTTAGCTAAATTGTAAAATATATTTTGTCCATATAAAAGTACATTTATAATATTTTAAAAAATAGAATATATTTTTATATGAAGATAAACAATCTGCTGAATTATCAGGTTATTTTCAGTCTATGTTAATAATTAGTTACCAATTAATTTGACTAGAGGTAGGTGGATACATTGCCATTTCATATTAATTTTAATAATTATAATTAATTATTAGAAATTTCTGGAAAGAAGCCTGACAATTCAGCAGATTGTTTGTCAATCAATTAAATCAGGTTTTGAGTTGATGTTATATAATTTTATATGATATATATTATAAGAAACAGATGTATTTACTCATTTACTCTACAATTTTATACTAAATGACCTTTAAAATACATTAAATTTTAAGTCTAATTTTACCCTATTTTTTATAATTTTTATTTATTATTTATAGTTTTACCATTTAAAAACAGATAAGAAAAGCAACAGTGTTGATAAATATCATATAAAAATTCAATATTTAACTTGAATAATATTTTGGAAAATTTAGAAGCTTAATAAACTTAAATAAAATTGAAAAAACTTTATCATAATACTACATAAAAAATTGAATTTTTCAATAATTCAAAAATTTAACCTATATTATACTTACATTGCTTCAAATAATGAAGAAAAATCTGGCTTTTTGGTTAAATAAAATAATAAATCCCTACATAATTTTAAAGATACGAAATTAAATTTTTCAAAGGATACCACATGTGTCACACTGTTTAGTTTCTGTCACATCTTCTAAAACATTACAAATTTCTTTGGGATCATTGGTAAAGTTTCGAAGCTAAAAAACAAATATAAATACAAAAGTTGATAAAAACAGTACATATAAAACAACCAACTATTTTTAACAATATATATAATGTTACTTCTACTGTAGCAACACACTCCTGTACAAATCAGTGCTCCATGATCACTGAACTTCCGAGAGGTATGCAGCTAGAATATACTAATGCCATACTATGTAAATATACAAATCTAAAATACATTATTTATTTTAAATAATATCTAAAAGTCATTTGATTTATTCAAATATATTAGATTTCAATACACATGTATTCAAGAACAAATTTTTAAAACTTGGAATAATAATTAATGAAATATTTGGATCATATTTGAATACTTCAATAATAAATTTTCACTGCTGATAATTCTGAACATTTAAAAACATTCAGGTTCTTTAAATAAGACTGTCTAGAAATTTATTTATTTATATAATTATCAATTAACCTATCTGGAAAATACATAGAGTAGGTAATAAACACATGTTGGACTTCAGAAAATCTTTACACATGTTTCATCACAAACCATTTTATTGTAACAAAAAGATGTCCAATGGAACAGCATTTAAGATAGTACCTCAGTTATGTACTTTATTGAAAATAGTATCCACAAAGTGACCACCCTGATTTTCCAAACATTCTCCTATTCTGGTTGGAAGGAACTCCATCTTTAAGAGGAGAATGTTCTGTAGAGTGTCATGAATCATGCATTGAATCATCTTCCAATCACTTAATACACAATACAGGTTTCTTGAGGGTACATGTTGTGTGTTAAAATGACACTGAAATATCATGTAGCTGTGACAGAGTGGGTTTTATCAATACTTCTACTGTAGCGACATGATCCTGTACAGATCATACTCCATGATCACTGGACATGTGATCACAGATTGCAATGAGGGTTTGGTTTGGTTTCTTTGAGTTATGGCAATGCAACACTTGGATGATCTGCCTAGGGGATGCCTTCAGGGAGATCTTTTTAAGGGAAACTGGTCTCTATTTAAGCGTTACTGACGTGGAGAAAATCCAGAAAACTCCACGTGACCAGCCCATGCAAGTGAGACACGAACCTATGACCAAATTCAAAGTGTTCAGGGTACGAAAACTGCCTGGTGGGCTGCAATGAGGAACCCAAAACAAAAAAAATTACAAAACCCATTACAAAAAATCCAGCAATGAATTGCATAACTTTTCTGGTTATTATGAGATTTTTTATTTAAAAAAGAACTTTTATCTTATTAATTATAATACAAAAAATATAATATATGATGCCACACACAATTCTGAGATTTTGTTATGAAAACTTTCTTTATTTTTTATTATTGAATGGCAAAAAGCTTAATTTTGAGAATAGTGATCAGTTTCATAAAAAATTATAAATGCTAATAACTATTTGATGGGTATAAAAACATATAACATCTTCATTAAGTCCAACCCAACTAGAGATATGATGCATGACCACCTCTACCCACCCTCTCAACATTTCACCACCAAAATTTAATAGCATCAATGCTGCTTATACACAAGCTACCATATCAAATTTCATTTCTTTACCTTCACCCAAACCTGAGATATTAAACAAATTAGATGCCAACACACACCCATGGAATTTTTTTGTTGTGTTTTTGACTTTTTTGGGTTAAGGTGGTCTCAAAACACAGAGATTTACAAAAAACTTGGAGGGTCAAATTTGACACAATTTCAATACTTTTCCTTGTTATGTATACATAACAGCTGGGAAAGTAAAATGGTGGTCCATACCTTCATTTTTGAGATATGAGGTCATAAGTTATAACATAAGTGTGCACAATAAAGCAATCTCACATGAATTGCACAGCACAACTTTGTCAGGCAATATCCCTGGTTGCTAGATATCTATGGGCATATAGAATTGAGTTCATTCTCAAAATTTGATGAGCCGATTTTGATGAAACTCTGCCATTTTCCATTAATTGCAATGAGGAATCCAAAAATGTAATCAGGGTCCATTTAAATATAAACAATAGGGGGGTCCATGATTCAGTTTTTGACATACAGTGGAGTCAAAGAGATACAGTGGAATCTCAGTTAACAAACTTAATCCTTTCCACGACTTCGTTCGTTAACCAAAGAAATTTTTCCCATAGAAATTAATGCAAATACAATTTATCCATTCTATTTTTGTAATTTTATTTATAAAATGGGTTTTCTTTGATGAAAATATAGGAAAATGTGTTCAAACAGTCGATCTAGGTTAAATTTTCGGAAAACAGGAAAGATTTGACGAGTATAAAAACATTGCATATGATCATTAAAGTTCCAAAATGACAGATAGCAGAAACAACAGGTTAAATTATAAGCGTAAGGCTTATAGGTTTACCAACAATTTCCGATCAGACAGGTGTCAAATAGACACCTCAGAATGGACCTTTCTCGTGACCTGATCTAGTTTTGGTTTTCACCTGGAGACAAAGAAAACAATCAGGAAGTAAGGAATGGGATGCAGGTCCAATCAAAAAGTGAGATTCAAGGAAGAAATACTATAAAAATTCCAAATCTCAAGGCCAAAACGCAGTTCTCCCAAAAATTCTATGGCAATTAATCTGTGTCGTCTTCATCTGGATTAAACCTGAAGTCAGGTCCACTAAAATTTGTGTTGTGTCTCGCGGACCGCTCCAGTTGCTGCAGCTCCATCACCTACCATCACTTCTGTGACTGAGCGAGCCCATCTCGTCTGCTCCGGGACTACAATCAATCAGTTTACACTATCATAGGACCAGTAATACACTGCTCCTCAGTGCCGGGAAAAAATACTGTAGATAAACCATTTCCAACTACCTCAAATATGTAAGCATCTTCCCATTCTAATAAATGATTTTCACTGTAAAATACTTGTCATCTTTGTCTCCTCTGCCATCACCAACATACAAATGGACCCTAGACCATCACTGACATGTGATTAACTGATTCCCCCCTAAAAGTCAGCAAGCTTACAAATTTGACACAAAAAACTGTTAAGTTCATTATCTGAATTTCATCTGTTATCTGAGACAAAATTCAGCATACTTAACAGAATTTAGGGGATAAAATAAAAAACAGCTTTGTATGTGCATAATGGAAAATAGGTACAAAAAATGAGAACAAAGCAATCGCCATTGATTGCTTTGTTTTTGGATCACCTCTCCTTGTTGTGTAAGGACCGCATCTCTCTTGGCCAGCAGCTATGAGAGTTGCCTCTCCTATGGCCAGCAGTTACAAGCAGGTTGTGGAAAGGCAGGGGCAGAGGGAATGTGTGTCATGGATGCCAAGGTAACGGGGTGCCACAATTCTAAGATTGTTACATGGGTAACTAATAAATTCATAGAAAACCGTCATACAGAAGTATGAAAAATCATATTAATTAAAAGTGATTTTATAATTTTAACTTTGTAACAGACTAATAAAAGGCTTATGCAAAAGACACCATATTTAAGTTTGCTCTGGTGCCAAATGCTCTAACCACATATACAGAGTGTTTCGAAACTCATGGGCAAAAATTTAAGGGGTGATAGAAAACATCTAAACAAGCAATTTTCACTATACAATGCATGGGCGGAGAGCAAGCAGTGAACCGCTAGGAGTATCAGTTACTGTCACATGAAAGAATGAAACACCAAACGGATAGAGGAGGTACTAAATAATTTTATTGACAGCATGTGTGGCAAAATTACAGAAACTGCTCAAAAGAGCAACCACCTGCACAGGTGGTTGCTCTTTTGAGCCTGCAATGTAGCAAGCGGCGCATTTTTTCAAACACACCCGGCATGTCTCAGACAGCACCAGCAGCAACAGAAATCCTGGCAACTAGGTCGTCATCAGAGTCGATGTACGTCGCCATGCCTTCTGAAATCCATGGTAGAAATGACGATGTGTAAGAAAACTCGCACTTTATGCTTTCCATTACAGCACCATCTAATAGTTCACCGCTTGCTCTCCACCCATGCATTATATGGTGAAAATTGCTTGTTTAGATGTTTTCTATCATCCCTTAAATTTTTGTCCATGAGTTTCAAAACACCCTGTATAGGTACTGTACAAGGATACTCTTTTGTGGTTGCTAGTGCAAAGTTCACCTGTCTGTATCTGTCAGGTACAAGGATAGCCACATATTTAATCAGCCAAATTATGGCCCAATGAATCTGGAGTTATCATTTAACAAATTGAATTATTATGATTTTTTGGCATAACTATATGTAAATAATAATAAAACATTTTATTTTGAAAACATATTAAATTTAATTAATCAATTCAGTTCATAACCAAACCTCTAATTTTTTAAAATCTTTTATATTCTGCCTTATCAGAGAACAGACTTATTAATACATATTTTTAAATTTCTCTAGTATTTTATAAGAATTTCACTTGCTTGTTGAACATGATAAAATTATAACATTGGGATTAGATAAAATTTTTAAAATATTTCAAATTCTTTAGACGAGCTTAATATAAAAATTAAAATACTACATATACAAGATGATACTTCTGAATATGGATGAAAAGGCAATAAAAACTACACAGAAGGTTTCACAATATATTAACTCTTTATTCTTACTGTCTTTTCGTATTAATATTAATTTGAGAATATTGCTTGCAAATATCAAAATTACCATATATAAGAGATGATCAATTACATATGCTTTAAGAACTCTCTCTCAATAATGTTGACTTTTTAGGAGGAGTTTTATCTTAGGCAAGTTCATTTTTCCCATACATATTACATAAAATGACATGGACAGTCATTTAAATTACAGATTTGAAGTTTTTAAAATGTTTTTCTATCTTCAGACAATAATTAATCAATACAATCACACATTGTAAGTGGAAATGAAATGTAATCTAATTTTTCAGCATTTTTTCATGAAAATATGTTCCATGCTGGTATACTTGTATTTGTAGAATTTTATTTAACAAATTATAAAATGAAAAGAACATATGAGTCAATAATCTTTAACAAAATAATTTTGCACTGTATCATTTTTATAAATAATAGAAGTAAGGAATTTTATGTAAAATGATTAAAAATTAAATCTTTGTTTTGTTTGTTTTGGATATGTAAAAATATATATTTTTTTTATTTTGTTGTAATTCAATTACTGGCATCAAACTAATTTTGTGACATTGGTGCCACAAAATTAGTAATTTTTGATGTATTAGTCACTGATGACCATCATGGCACCAGATAGTAATGGTGCAGGCAGTTATGTTTTCTGCACTTTAACATTATTTTTTTGAATTTGAATTAATTAGTCATACAACATCACTTTCATTGTGAAGGTCACGTCATGTCAATTACAGTGGTGCCTCGTATAACGTACGCCTCGAATAACGGACGCTGCGAACAACGGACTTTCAGTTCGGCAGTTATGTGAGGCGAACAAATGCGAATAATATTTTCACTCTTTTGCCGTTGCCAATGACAATCTGCTATTTTTATAATATATTAGTTTTATTAGAATATATTATTAGTATATCTGAAGTACAGAGCTCCCATTGGGATTCGGCTTGCTCCCTTGTTTATTACGTACATCACCTCAGTGCAGGGTATTTACATTTATTCAAGTTTTGTGCAAATCATGGCTTCTAAAAAAACAGAAAGGTGATTTCAATTGAAACAATGCAAGAAATCATCAGAAGGAGTGAAAGTTGACAACTTCCTTGTCGAATGGGAGAGGTTCAGGAATTTACCAATGCTCATTATCCAAACAGAGCTGAGTCATCAATGATCTCTACAATGACACCCTTGCCCGTCATTTCCGACAGGTGTTAAAGAAGAGAGAGAAACAGACCACCTTGGACATGTTTTTCAAGAAGCCAGCAGGCAAAAAACAAAGGATGGAACAAGAGGAGTTGACCCTGCAAGCTCCGGAAGCCTCTCCTGAATCTGACTCACATTAAAAAAACAATAAAAAGAGACCTGCTGCAATGTGTAAAAAGTCTGTATCTGTATGAATGTGTGAAGAAAGTATTCCTCCACCTCCTCCTCACAACGTCTGACTACCCGGCATAATTGGTGACTGCTCCATTTTCATTTTTTTAATGGTACAGTATGGTTATTTTATGCTGCGGAACGAATTATATGTTTTAACATGTATTTCTATGTGAAAATGTGTTTCGTATAACGGACTTTTCACTTAACGGACATGTACCTGGAACGGATTAAGTACGTTATACGAGGCACCACTGTATATAATACATTTAATAGTGAATAAACTAAGCCAGAATGGATTTTGACAAATTTGAACAAGCCAAGACAATTCTTCCCAATTAAAGGAAACTGAATAGCAATGTAATGGAAAACAAAGGTCATCAACTGAGAGCAATGATTCATTGTTATATCAAGTGTGAAATAAGAAATGTCATCACATTTTATCCATAACTGAGTGATGATGAGATTATATAGCCATTCACATCAAGTGATACTCCATCCTTGGCAAAGTAGTCAAAACCTGAGCCGCCAGCAGTGTGTGATTCCATACACTAATATACCAGGTATTAAATCTCTTAGTTTGAAACATTCCACGTGCAATTCAAAGCCTGAAAAGTTTTTGTGCACTGCTTGTGTCTGAAGAAATTTTTGAGAGTACAGTAGAGCACAGATTATCCAAATATCGATCAACTGAAACGTCAATTAACTGAAAGCTTTCCAGTCAGCAAACTTAAATTTCTGTGAGTGCTGTGGCACTGCAATCTTTGGCTATGTCTTGGGCTACTCCAATATTATTTTTGTTGGTGTGCATGTTTTAGCTGGCAGCACTGGCACGACCATGAGAGGGTACTTAAGGACTTGCCAGGATTTAAATGAATTTCAACTTGAAATAGGTTAATATATTTTTTCATTACATAATCGGTTATCTGAAAAATCGATTTTCCAAACAACCCCAGTCCCCAATTGATTCGGATAATCGATGCTCTACTGTATAACTTTTCAGACAAATTTGTATGCTGCATAAGTAGTTCAGAATACAATGTTGAAAAAACAGTCTTGCTTACGTGATTGGAAACCGACAGATAAAAATAAGATGACATCATTTTTTGGCATGATTTTATATATGGGTCTAGTAAAATTACCTAAAGTGAGCAACTATTGGTCGACAGATCTAATGTTTAGTCAACGATCTGCCAAAATTAAAATGAGTCTGAATAGATTTGAAATGTTACAAATGCTTCATTTTACAAATAACAAAAAGACCGATAAAAATGATTGCCTAAATAAGATAAGAAAATTAGTAAATACTCTAAATGCAAATTTTGAACTGTATTATATTCCCAATGAATCTATCTGTATTGATGAGAGTATGGTGCCATTTTGAGAATGAATAATATTCAGACAATACAAGAAACAGAGATGCCACAAATATGGCATAAAGGTTTTCCAATTGTCGTATTTCTGGCTATATATATAGGAAATCCTCATTAATTCAAACTTTGTAGTTCGAAATTCCATTAGTTCATAACTGTACTATTTGTCCTGGCTGAAGATATAGAAATTTACATGTTAAGGAATTCAATTAGTTTAAAATATGGCTACTTTAAAATTTAAAGTGAAAATTCTGTCCAAACTGTGATATGCATATGTTAACTTGTTTGTTTAGATTGAAGTACCTCCATAATATAAGAGAACAATGGCCCAAGAACAACTCTAATCTGGTCAATAGGCTTTGCTGTTACAGTAACACATTTTCAGGTTACACATTACCCACGAACTATCCAAAATTTCATTTATTACTAATAAATAGAGTAAATATTTCTGTAAGTTATTCATTTTGTATTTTTGGAACTAAAGAATATTAGGGGATTGTCCTTGAAATAGATTTGTAACTTCTAAAAATTGTGAATTTATGACAAAATTAATCAAAATTAGATTAGAATTTAAATATATGTTGACTAATTATAATTATTTTAATTCTAATAACATTATAATATCTGACACTATTTCAAACACTAACAAGCATTCAAGAAATCACTTTGTTAATGCATTTAAATGTTTTTGAGATGGTTAACATCTTATCTTCAGATCTATATATAAAGTGAGCTTGAAGAACATCAATATACAATCAGATATATATTAAACATAAAATAAGTTTAAAAATCTTTCTAATAAGACTAAAACAATCCATATTTTATACCTCATTTAGTTAAAATGTATTATATTAGTGTCACTAGAATGTTTTTTAAACTTATTTTTTTATTTAATTTGTATCTTACAATATGTTTATGTTCTTCACAGTTGCTTTGTGAATAGATCTGCAGATGAGCATAAACCAACTCAAAACATTTTTTATTAATATTAAATAAAGTGATTCCTTAAATGTTTATTAGTGTTTTGGTCTTATGTTGTTGTTTCCTACTAAAGAGTACATCCTAATAATTATTAAATATGTCTATAAAATTAGCAACAATATCAATACGTAACTTCTATATTCACTATTGGCATGCTGAATACATACAAATTATACTTTCACAATTTACCATATCTACCAGGGCTGTGGAGTCGGAGTTGAAGTTGGGAGGAATTTCTGGCCAGAGGAGTCGGAGGTGGGTAAAATGTGTTGACTCCAACTCCAACATTTTAAATTTAATTTAGTTTTTTTTTTTTATTTAAATGAAAGAAAATTTATTTTATATTTATTAATTTTTCAAAATGTATTTGTATTTTGTTATAGTTCATTTATTTTAAATACAAAATGCAACAATTTAATTTATTAAATATGTATCAGTCGGTTAACTGAAAGCATTCCAGTCAGATTGTGTCGTACTGAATTGAACATTTTTGATACTAGATTAACTTCTAAAGTATAATTTTTTTTTGTTTTTATATTTTTCAATATATTTATTTTGTTTGTACAAAATAAAAAAAATAATTTTTAAAGATACAATAGCCACAATTATTATTATAAAACTTTTCGTTAGGCTTAACATCAACGAAAATTCAATGCGAAGCGACACGCACGAAATTTTATTATCCATCAATTTACAATAGACCTATCAACAGCATCGTCACCATAAACAGCCTTTAAATGTAATTTTTTCAGCAGTTAAAAATTTGATAACAGCACGCTGTTTAACTCGCGTTGACATAGCACCAGAACGTGTCTCCATATTTCCGCTTCTCAAAATATACTGAATGAACGCAACAACCTCAAACTGTGCATGCACATAGAGGGGAATGTTACTTCCATATGCCACCTGGCATGTTTCTGAAAATCATTTTGTTTGTGCTCTACAAACATGTGCATTACTTTTCAGCATGCCCTCGTATTAATATACTATTATTGGGATATACTAATATACTACATTAATAATGTATTTTTTTGTACATAATCGGTTTTCCAAAAAATTGATTTTCCAAACAACCCCAGTCCCCAACTGATTCGGATAATCAATGCTCCACTGTATTTGTGTTTAGTAGTTAAATTATTTTGACCTTATTGAATTTGAATATTATCGATTCATTCCTCTCTTATCCTCGCTCTAAATAAGTACAATATTTAAGTACAATATATATATAGTATAAGTACAATATATAAGTAAATATATATTAAGTATATATTATATATTAAGTAATTATATATTAACTACAAGTATGAAGTAAGTATAAGTACAAGTATTATTAAGTACAAGTACAATATATTAAGTACAATATATGTACTCTATTTTTCTGAATGAGCCAGACTAATTGATCAAAGTGTATATTTTTCTTTTCTGAACAAGACTCTGAAAGTAGCTATATTGCATACTTTTTAGTTGAACTAACTTTTCTGGAAAGGTGAAACTGAAATGCAAAAATTGTAGAATAAAGATATGTAGATGTAGAATTTTATCACTCGCCTTTTTCCTCTTATTAAATATTTGTTAAAAATTAACTTTCTTATACAAATAAATATTAATATAAATTAAATATTAAAAAATACTAACTATAAAAGTATTTGGGTAAATGTCTGGCACTCCTTTCAGAGTTCAGAGTAGGGTAACCCCTATGAGCACCTCTGCTCCCATAGAATGACTTGGTATTTAATTTTGTCGGAGCTGGCCTACTAAAATTATCAGGAGTCAGAGTCGAGTGTTTTTTTACCAACTCCGCAACCCTGATATCTACATATATTTTATATCTATATGCTAATTGATATACATTAATAAAATTTCAAACATCATTTTATATTTAAAAAATATTCTAAAGATAAATGCATAATATTTAGTTAAATTTTGTATTTACCCATAAAGCTGATTCGTGAAGTACAACCAAAGCAAACTGATGTCTTCTATCAATTCTATGCTTGCTATAAACAAAAATCTCAACCACTCTTTTTATCATATATAAAGGTGAATATCTTGACCTAAAGATAAAAAAAACAAGCAGTTTATCTTGGAAATTTCTTACAATTATTATTTACTATAAAACTTTTATAAACTTACCCATCTCCAAGCTTAAAAGGCAAAGATTCCATATCTGATGATAAATCAATACATATTACCTTTAAAATAAATTAAATTACATTTATAAATTTAATAAAAATTTAAAATCCAGAATTAACAAAAATTTATTCTTGAATATTAAATAATATTTTATATAAATATGAAGAACATAATTTTTCCTTTCCTTTTACAACTAATTTTATGATTAAAAATATTTTTGTAATACATTTTTAATTTGCTTATAACTTTATATTTTATTTGATTAAAATATATAGTGAAATAAAATTCAGATATTATAGTCCAGTATCAACTGCATTTTTAATAATCTAACAAATTCATATTTCATAAAAATATTTCATAATAAATTCATATTTCCAGATATTATCCACATTCAGCAATTTGGTAATTTAAACAGTTGATCAACAAGTTGCTAAAAAATGATGTTGGTTCAAGAGATTTGAAAACTTTTGAGTAGAATTAAGTTTAACATATCTGTTTATTTTCTCTCTCTTTTTTGTGAAAAATAAATTTGTAATTATTAAAGTCATTTCAGACTTTACAAGGACTGTAACAATAGAAATCTGTAAAATTCAAAAAAGTAATAACTTTTTTATTTGTAATGCAATCAGAAATATTTTACTTTTAAAATACATTTACGAGGGCTGTTCGGAAAGTTCGCGGCCTCAAATAGAACAACAAACAAAATAATGTTAAAACTTTTTTATTTTTCAATGTAGTCTCCTTTGTTAGCAATGCACTTATTCCAGCGATGTTCTGGCTTTTTTATGCCATTACAATAGGTCGATTTGTCAAGGTGTGCAAAATACTCGTTTACTTCAGAGATGACTTTGTCATTTGAGTGGAATCTCTTTCCAACCAAGAATTATTTTAAATTTTGAAAAAGGTGGAAGTCACTGGGGGCCAAATCAGGTGAGTACGGTAAATGTGGAACTAATTGGAAGCTAAGTTCGTTTATTTTTTGTTCAGTGATTCTGGCATTATCGTGGTGAAACAGAACCTTCTTCTTCAAGTGTGGCCTCTTCGATTTCTTTCTTCAGTTTTTCCAAAAGTATACAGTAATAGACAGCATTAATGGTCTTTCCTCTTTCTAGGTAGTCAATAAAGATGATTCCTTTAGCATCCCCAAAAAACCGAGGCCATCACTTTCCCCGCTGATGGAACTGTTTTTGCCTTTTTTGGTGGTGGCGAACTGGGGTGTTTCCATTGCTTTGACTGTTCTTTTGTTTCAGGAGTGTAGTAATGGATCCACGTTTCGTCAGTAGTCACAAACCGACGCAAGAAATCCTGTGGGTTTTTCTGGTAGAAGTCCAAACACTCCTTTGACATCAAAGTGCGAACACTTTTTGCTCAGCGGTCAGCAGATGTGGCACCCACCTTGCTGAGACCTTCGTCATACCCAATTTTCGGTTAGATGTGGTGCACTCGGTCGACAGAGATGCCTGTTGTCTCAGCTATCTCACGCGTTTTCAAACGGCGATCTGCTAACACGAAATCGTAAACTTTGTCGATATTTTTTTCAGCGACAGCAGTTGATGGCCGTCCGCTGCGAGGGTCATGTTTCACACTACTCTCTCTGCCAGATTTAAAAAGGACTGTCCATTTTTTCACAGTGGTTTACAAAGGAGCAGTGTCAGCTTTGATTTGAGATGCGGTCAACCCTATTTTCGTCAGGTATTTTATGACCGCACGAGTCTCCGTCTTCTC
The DNA here is from genome assembly GCF_000671375.1 of Centruroides sculpturatus. NCBI lineage: Eukaryota > Metazoa > Arthropoda > Arachnida > Scorpiones > Buthidae > Centruroides > Centruroides sculpturatus. The sequence continues at coordinate 113,531 of NW_019384772.1, forward strand.
CATTTTTGACAAAGCATGTGCACATTGACTATCTGCTAAGCTGTCGTGGCAAAACTTTACGACAAATCAAGCGGAAATTGGTATCGTATCTTTAGCAAGGATGGCTGAATTATTCCCGCCAAAAATTAAATTGATCGCAGCGCTGCATATAGGCAAGGCCGCGAACTTTTCGAACAGCCCTCGTAAGACTTAAATAATTATAACATTTAAGTTTTGCTCAGTTCCTTTCAAATGTTGTTCTAAAGATTTTTGACAAATTTCCTTCAATCATTATGACTGCTCTTTTTCACTTCAGAGAAAAAAAATCTTTAATGTCTTTTGCTGTTTGTTGTGTAATATTTTAGTTTATTTTTACAAGAGACAAAAATCTTTCTATTGGTTGGCATTGTGGTATATTCATGTCTCTAGGTAAAAAATCAAATCCATGCTGTTCCAGCCAACTTACTGTGAATTCTGCATAGTATATTGTTGCAAAATCCAACCAAAACAAAATATAGCCTTTGCAATTTCTTAATTATAAGGAAGATGACATTTTTTTAAAACATTTGTTAATATAAATTTTGCTACTAATTTGTCACAAATGACAAACTTTTCAATTCAAACTGGCAAATTGCTTGCCATATCAGATATTTTGAGCCAAACTTTTTGACACCAGTTAACGTTTGAGATTCTGGAAGAACTTGCAACAGACAGAATTATGAATAATAAAAAACAAGTTAACATCTTTTGAATTTTATGGATTTCTATCATTATAGTCCTTACTATCTTCAACATTGACAGAATCTGTATTTTTGTCTTTAGTATATACATTTACAGCAAAATATTTCTTAAATAAAACTTGCAAAATATAAATTTCTAAATTATATATAACACAATTATATTACATTATTATTAATTATTGAGAATATATATGGAACCCCAGAATAGAGGAAACTTTGTGGTACAAACTCACATGTCGACAACAATGACAGCTTTGGAGCGACAACCGGCTAATATACCAGTTAGCCTAACAAGAAATGCAAAAAAGTTTGGGGATTTTTTTTGTATATATGGATGTGGAGTATGGTTATTTGTGTGTGGGAGGACATGATTTTGTTCACCTACTTTGAAGCTTAATAACTCCTGTGTCTTTCGTTGAAAATTTCTGAAATTTTACAGGGAGTTTTGTGTATTGTGGATTATTATTATTAAATTTTGGTTGTTAAAGATCAAGAGTATGGTGAGGTGGAGGTGGGCATATTATATCTCAAGTAGTGTTGGATTTAATAATGAGTAAAATCTTCCTAACATTTACATTTGTTTTTTTTTTTTTTTTTATAAAACTCATCTCCACTCTCAAAATTATGCTTTTTTTCAATTTTATAATAGTTATGATATTTTAAAAACTTTTTATATAACAGATGGTGCCCCAAGCATTTTTAAATGTTGCTGGGAAAGTTACTCAACTTGTTGTTGGATTTTTAATTTAGGTATAAGTTAAATGCCATTATTAAAGTAATTTTGTTTGACATCCGAAAATGTAAACGAATTTACCAGGAGGAAACTTGATAACGCTTTGCATTTAAAAGCTAATACATAAACAAATATTGAGAATATATATAATTTTAAAAAAACATCAACAGTTAGTTAATTTTATCAGCTTTATCACATTACAGTGGTACCTCAGGTTACGAACGCCCCAGCATACGAAATTTTCAGGATACGACATGAAATTCGAACATATTTTTGCTCCACGATACGAACAAAAACTCACCATACGACGTTACATTAGTTCGCATTTTTCATTTGTTCTTCTTACTACAGTTACTTTTTTTAATGTATTACTTGGCTTTAATTTGAGTATGTTTTTCGCGTTGGAACGAATTATTTGGTTTTACATGTAATCGTATGGGAAAAGATAATCCACCTTACGACATTTTCATGATACGATCTCAGTTTCGGAACGGATTAATTTCGTATCCTGAGGTACCACTGTACTAGAACGATGATTTTAACATAAAAACTTACAATTTTTTCAGGACAGTTTACTTTAGGAACCTTCCTATCTAATTCTGCTTCATCTTTATTACGAATAGACGAACGTTTTTTAGAATCATATACGAGCTTTTCTGTTTTTTCAGGTGTAGTGACATGACTTTCAGTCAAATCTTCATTGGAACTAACAATTCCCGACTTTTCATCCAAACTACCTTCTTCTTCTTCCTCTTCTTCTTCATCATTCTCAATTTCTTCTAGTCCTCGAGGTTCCTCTGTAACATCTAAAACAGTAGTGCTGACTAACTCCGACGGATAGACAGACTTACATTTATTTTCTGTTTCGGATGTTTCGATATTAACTCCATCGCCTGTCGGTGCTTCTGCCATGTTTCGATACTTAAAGCGCCATCTAGTTTTAATTCATATTTTAATAGCTTGAATGATTTTTAAGATTTAATATTTTTAGTTAACATAATTACGTGTATATCTCTTTAAATTTTGTGTATAATATTAATATGTTAAACTGGAATGACAGTTTAATTTTCAAAAATTATGTAACGCATAATTTTTGAAAATTGGATATGTCATGTCGCGCATGAATTCTTTTCAACAATTGATCTATCATTTCTTTGTAATATTCTGAGTTCACTAATGACCTATTTCGTCTTTTAGTACAAATTTTTTATGCATAATTCCTTGTTAATTCGAGACGTTTGGAACCGAAATTTCCATGGATTTGGTTAATTAATTAGTCTCCAACCGGATGGCCGAGCGGTCAAGGTGGCACTCTGGAGGGGACAGGAAAACGGGATCGAATCCTGACGGGTCAAAAATTTCCAGGAATTTTTCGGGGGTAGTCCGTCCGGATATGTCGGACTCCGTCTCTCACCCCGGCCGCCCCATTATGGGTTCGGCCGCCTGGCAGAACCCATAATGGGGCGGCCGGGGAATATGCTCATTATGGAACATTATGTTCGTTATGGGTTTCATAACGGGCTTGCTAAAAGAGGCCCTCCTAGTGCCCATAGGGCGGAAAGAGTTTTAAAAAATCCCCCCAAACAATATACAGTACAAGGCCGGCTGGCCGAAGGGGAGAAGGCATCATACTACCTCCGGAGAAATCCAGATGGGCAAAGAACACTAGGAATTTATCATGAAAAGTCTGATCTAAATATGCCGAGATCCCATCCCTTATCACCTGACACCTCCATTGTAGGGCTGGCCGAACCCATGATGGGCATACACAATAAGATCTTCAAACAAATAAAAGCAAGGGTTAATTGCGTATTTAATACTTAAAATTGGTTTTGAAATAAATTGTATATGAACAACAATATATGATATTAAAATGATAAAATGATATAAAAATATATATGATATTATATAAATCTCAAAATGTATTAAATTTTCTACTAGATTACATACAACAAACAAAAATTATTCATTAAAATTCATTAAATGTTCCTAATGACGATTGATAAATTATTTTTTATATATAATAAATATATTATTTTTTAAACAAATATTAAAAAATCGAGAAAAGTGGAATAAAATTCATATAGGAAATGCTGAGATAAAGTAGAGAGTTTTATTTTCCACATAGTTTTACTCAATGCGTACAGTCAAAATTAAAAGCGGATATTCTGGAATTTTCAACTTAATGGAGAAATATGTCATGGATATCCACGACTATTATAAACTGTCAAACTGTCTTGCAGTTTTTCAACTATTTGATTCAATTTGGAACCAAAAGCAGATATATAAAATTTTTGGTCAATTCTGCTTAATACGAAAAGATTAAATAAATATTACTGCTTAAGATTGAATCGTTCATTTTTTTATTAATGTATTTTATTTCTGTTTACTCTGGCCATATAAAGTATTCGGTGCTAAAAATTTCCTCAAATTATAATACAATTTATCATTTTTAATTGAGTCAATTTCAATTTGTCATAAATTAATTTATTTTTCAAAAATTGCAAATCTCCCACTGATATCTGTCTGTTTGTTCTTCATTAATCTCGAGAACGGTTTCAAATAGATGAAAGTCAAGATCAGATATGGAAAATTTAGTGGTAGAAGACCCGATTAACTTTACACGAACTTTCGGTTTGGATCGGAAGTAAGGTTATTTTAATTCAAAAATTTTCTCCTGAACGGAGTTAGATAGATGACCGCATTAACAGGAAAAGTATGATGTACCGTACAAGAGCAAGATACTACTAAAATTGAGAGCAACTTGTGACGAAAAATTGCAGCCTGTCATTGTGACGATAATAGCTAATACTTGAGTGAAGAATCTAATGAAGTAGTGGAATAAAAATTTTCATAATAAATAAATCATTTTAATTATTCTGAAAACATTTTAAGCGCACAAGTTTTTATTTCTTAATGCAAAATTTAAAAATGTATTATTCTTTATTTTATGTATTATTTTATATATTATTATTCTGTATTATAAATTATATATAAACATGTGAAAAAAATCTCGCAACGAGATGAGTAACTTTCCGGGCTGTTAAGAGATTTTATTTACAAAATAACTTTTACATTATTAATCATAGTATTGATAAATAAATTGTGTGTGGCTCCATCTGTTATGAGATTGTATCATAAAAAACTTTTTATATTACTAATTATTATAAAATGATAAAACGCTTAATTTTGAGAGCAGAGATGAGTTTTATATATATATAAAAAATTGCAAATGCTAATAACGAGTAAAATCTTCATAAGTCCGATTCCTCTTAAGATATGATACATGATTTACTTCTATCTTCCATCATCTCCATCTTTACCCACCAAAATTTAATAGCATCAATGCCCCTTATATACATGTTACCATGCCATATTTCGTATCGACCCCTCCAGAAATATTAAACGAAATAGACACTAACATATACATATCCATGTATTGTATATATATTTTTTTTCTTTTTCTCTATAGGTAAATCGCAAGTAGCCAACATGAATCACATGATGCAAGTGAACAATAAATTGTATTTACAAAGAACTTGATTCAAAAATATCTTTTATGATTTGTTCTTCGATTTCTTTCAAAGTTTTATTCGAATATGCATAGATTTATATATAAATCGCTTTCTACACTCTTACAGACAAACCTTATTTTAAATAAAATTTGGCTATTTATTTAAGTCTTTAATCTGGTTCTGTTTAACAATTTATAACAATTAGAATTAAGAATTTCAATTGGTTTGTCTTATTGATTCACGTACGTATTTTTCAATTTCGAAAACATTTTTAACTTTTTGTTGTCATATTCTTACTATAATACGCAATATTGTGGAATGAGAGTTACACTATATTGGATTTTCTCTGATTTATCTGGAGATTTAGAGGATTTCTGTACATTATTTTTTTGTGTTCTAAATCTTCCAGTTTCTATCATGAAATAAAACAGAAATGGATTTCTTCGATAGAAAATACAACTAAGAAAAAAAATTTCAGATGCAAGTTGCGTTATTCTTCGAAATAAAGATTTGTATTAAAAAATTATACTTTTATTTTAAACAAAATTATAAATTAAAAATATGAATTCATTTTAAGCAATTTTCTGTAGATTTCTTAACTTGTTTTGATCGTAGTTATACCAAATTCGAAGGCCAAATATAGAATGTTATCCTATTAATATGTAAAGTTGATGGCCGTGTCATAATTGGATAAGTACAACCAAATGAACATGATATATTAAATGTGAACATCTTGTTGATTTGAATAAACGGTTTTATTTCAAATCCAATTCTATAAATCTCATTTAGATATTACCGATTTCAATTATCTGAAAATGTATTAGTTATTAGTTTTATTTTTTAAATTATTCATCTCATTTATCTAATACTAAATAGAAATTGGCAAATAGTTAACAAATAATTATAGTTTTCAAAGCTTTTGTTCAAGCGTAGATAAATAAATAATGCTTACTTTTTTCTTTTATTAAAGAATAATGAAATCGCTGAAATTTATTTCAAGCTGTCATATTCTTTTATGGTTAAAATTTGAGTAATGATGAAAGCTAAATCTTTTCATGCAATGTTGACTTTTAATTTAGTAATATCGAAGGAAATTTATCTTCATAAATAATGTCATATTTGGTTTTAGATTGTGTAAGGCCTTGTGTAGACAAACGAGGCCTTAGACGAGTACGAAGTTCCTTTATGTAAGTGTGAATAATATAAAATCAATTAAAATGAATGCGGCATACACTCGATTCAATTTCCCAAAGGATTACACTGCACCAATCTATTAATGGCAAAAGAGTAAGAGGCACGTCTAGAGGGATTGAGATCTGTTGGGAGGATATTTCTGATATATTATCAAAACTGCAAATGTAAGTTCATCGGAAGCATTTTCCCAGCAGATCTCAAACCTCCGGATATAAATGCATTTGTCCAAAGATTGGCATTCTTATGTAAAATATTCGATATCATTACTTCACATACATTGATCTGAGAAAGATATATGAATCTTTTATCTGTAATTTTTCTCTACTCACTTTATGACCAAGTGAATGGGCAATAATATATATAAAACTCGTATCATATTGTACAAGATCTAAGACCATACCACTAGTACTGTATTCTGAGTATTAAAGTAAGATCGAATATCCCTATTTATGTGCGCCCGAGGCTCTTAAAAACAGTGAAATCCTAAGTAAACAGGTACTTAAAATTACCGAATTTAATGAAATTTAATTTTTGCATTTTTTTAAATATTAGTAATAACAGATATCAAGCAACTTTAATATTATAATTCATTTTATAAAAATAATATCAATCAAGATTATTTTCAATCGAGTTTTTTGAGCGTTATTATATTAACTGATATTTAATTAAGAATATTGCAATTTCTTTTGTTAAAGTAATTAAAAATAAAAAAAAAGTANATTTCTTATTTCAATAAGTAAGTTTAATAAATTTTTAAGTAAAATATTATTTTAAATTTATTATCCTTTTTCCTCCTCTTCCTTCAGTGGTATATTTGATTTATAATAGATTTCAGTACAATGTATTATTTTTTTTTCTAGTATAATGCAGTCTGGCTGTTATTTTTAGAAGTATTTTTTTCATTCTCTCCAGGAGTGACTATTTATGAATAATGCCAAAGGGCTACCACTAGGACACTGCCCTGCTCATTGGCAATATCCCTTTGGTGCCTCTTCAATGGAGAAAGAATAGTACATGCTATTTTAGCTGGTAGCATACATTCCTTACTATCTTTAAACAACATTAATTATGTTTTCTTTATTTCTGTAGAGTCTGCGATTTTTTCCTATCTTATCATTTTTTAACTTAGTCTATCCTCCAACTTGGTTTAGAGATTTGCTTTTCCTGGAAAATTGGATTGGTGGAAAATTGATAGAAAAAGCATTGGAGCATTTGATCCCTTTTGTAGAAACCTTTGAGATTTTACATGTTTTTTCTTATCCAAAAATAGGATATTTGATAAAGTTATTTAAATTCACTGCATTTCCATAATCCTAGAAGAAATATTTCCATTTAAAATACTTTAGGTTATTTTATAGGATTTTACATCTCTCTGAAAACTAAAAACTTTGTTTATTTTTTTATTATTATTTCATTTTTACTTTATTTCAACTTTTCTGTCAAAATTAAAACTTTTATGCTTTGCATTTTATAAGTAGAAAATTATTTATAAAGATAAATTTTTTTAAAAGAAGAAAATTAAGATTAGAACATAATTAATTTTAAAATATTCAAGAAAATATTTGGGTTTATTTTATTAAAAATTAAATTATTTTATAATGGGTGAAGTAAATATAAGTTTATATTAAGTATAAATTTATTAAATGTCAGTATATTATTTAAATTTAATTATTCTTAATTAATTCAATAACGTTTATCGATTTTCTCTGTCCATTTTATTATATCAACACATTAACTTGTTAGATTGATTTATGTAACACTGCAAGTCATTCCTTTATGAAAAATTTATAGAAAACATACAGAAAATAATATTATGTCTGGTTTTTTTTTTCTAGTTTTGTGTTATAATAGATTACAATCATGGCACGAAAAAAATAAAAAAGGTTAATAAGACATCATTAACATAATTGTTTTCTTTGTCATCATTTCTAAAAGAGTATTTTATGTCTGTCTTTCTAATTATCTTGAAAATTTCAGCAGAGTATCACGAAATGGCATTTTCCGATGGGGAAACATCACCTGTTCTTCATTCAATGCACTTTCGGTTGTAATTTAACTTTCAAATTTATCTAAAACTCCTTCTGAAGACAAGTTAATGCTCGACTTTTGAATAATAACAAGAGAATAATAGAAAATGCGATTTCTGTGAACTAAGAATGATATTTGCCCCTTGAAAAAAGGGACAAAATATGCAGGTGTGGAGTGACGTGTTTATTATTTATACATATGTATAGATGCAAATAAGTCTAAGAAGAGTTGGGGGGAGTTTAAAAAAAAATAACAGGATGAGAAGAATGTAGTTACAATGAACGATTTGTAATGAGTAATGACAGAATGAATTATGGAGAGCATAAAATTAAATGTTTGTGTCATGTTAAATTTTAATCCTGTGACTCGATTTAATAAAATATGTTAATTATTGTTATAAATTTTCTAATTTTAGTATAATAATAAATAATTTATTTATTATTAAAGGTATTCTTGTTTTTCTGTAAAAAATTTAATTTAAAAATATAACTTTTTGTACAGTATATAAAATTCAGGGCATGCTTGTTTACATCTTTTATCAGTTACATGTAATTTATAAGTGAATTTCCTGTCTTAAACTAATTTTGTTTTTATTTCAAATTATTCAGTGAGAGTGAAGAATATTTTAGAATTAATTATTATTATTATTGTTTTTAATTTCAATTCTTTTACATTTATGTTGTCAATAAAATTCCATTTCCTTAGATTTATTTATCACACCTTTTCAAAAAATATTTTAAATATAAAAAAAATGAATTAGTAAATAATTCTAATAATTATATAGTTTATAATTCTAATAATTATAAACTAATAAATAATCTATATACAGTAATCCTATAAGTCTATATAAATTATCTAGAATACATATAAGCTATATATTAATTTATATATAGCTTATAGGTATTATATGGTATATATTTAATCATTACGTTATGTTAAATATATATAAATTGTTTTAAAAAATTCTTTTATAAAAAGTTAATAAAGAAAGTTAAAGACGAAAAAAAACTAATTGAAATTTTCAAAAGTTAAATATTTATTTTATGTAATTTAAATTATTATTTTCATATTTGATAAGCTATAGGCTACATATAAATTGATATATAGCCCATAGGTAAGCCCTAGGCTATGTATAAATTGATGATATTCGAATAGAAGTTTGCAAATATTAGATAGTAAAATAGTAATTTAAAATACTTAAAATAAATATTTAATCTTTAAAAATTTCAATTAGTTTTTTCTTTATATTAATTTCCTATAAAAGAGTTTTTATTAAAATGTATATAAATTTAACGTAGCAATTTTATAAAATCAGGTCAGAGAAGCTGAGATCGATTTATATACATCGACAGTGGTAAATCAACAGTTTCACATTTTAACTTCCTGTCTTATTAGTAAGTAGGATGTTGTTTGCGTGATATAAGCGTTTCAATCTTATTTCAATGGATGATGTTTAAAGGAAAGTGTTTTCATTCTTTAACTCCTTTTATTTGTGTTAGAAACTCACGCTCTGGGATTCTACTGCTCACTGTTGTTTGTAATCAAAGAGCAAAACTAGTATGACATCAATTTTCTAAGTAATTGTTTATAGTAGACGATTAAGACTAAACAAAGAACGTAACTAGTTCTTCCTGTCCGATTTAATGAGGTAGAAAAAGTAATTAATGACTACTTCTATTCTTCAACCCACACGTTTAATACGCGATGTTTACTTCATTTTCTCGGGATTAAGGTTTAAGATTTACATCAAATTCAATTTATTTTAATGCATTTTATGAAAATGTCAAATAATGTGACATAAATCGAAAAGGTTGACAAAATATTTTGCACGTTTTCACATTATTTTAAAGCGTTATAGCTATATAAACTATGAAGCGCACTTAGTTTATATAGCTATCTTTTATTGAGTATATCGAAAATAATTAATCATTTTAAGATTAGAGATTATTTAAAATTATATTTATATATTATTAAATCTTCAATAAATTTATTTCAATAAAATTAATTGATTAAACTTTTCCGTTTATTTAAAAAATGAATTTTTAATGCTATTAATCGAAATTTCTGAATCACTAAACTCGATAAAAAAAATATATTTATAAATAAATTTGTGGCAAGTTAACAATGATTATTTATCACTGATAAAAAATATATCATCTCTCTCTTTTTTTTAAGATTAAAAAAAGGAAGTTAATAACTAAACTAAGAAGGAGAGAAGAAGAAAGCAACCACCAGTTGACCATCTTATTTTAAAAAATTAATGAGCCAACTCTTCTATAATTACTCTATTAATTTTCCAGACGTTAATGATGGTGACAGACCGAAAAGGAAGGTCATTTAAAGAGAAGATAATGGCAAATTTACACTTTCAAACTCACATATCTTCATTATTACTAGATATTGATATAATGTAGTCTCATTCTATAATAAATATATCATACTCACTTCATTTTCTTTTCTTATTTGTTTTTTAATGTTTTTGACATTCGAAAATAAATGCAAAAATATTTTTCAAATAAATTGAAATTTTTTGAAGTGATTAATAACTAAGTAATTAGGACAATGCATCGCATTATACTTGATTAAAATTTTAAAATAGCCTAATATAGGAACTTATTGATCTTCATAAATTTTATTTTTTTTTCTAGTATAATGCAGTCTGGCTGTTATTTTTAGAAGTATTTTTTTCATTCTCTCCAGGAGTGACTATTTATGAATAATGCCAAAGGGCTACCACTAGGACACTGCCCTGCTCATTGGCAATATCCCTTTGGTGCCTCTTCAATGGAGAAAGAATAGTACATGCTATTTTAGCTGGTAGCATACATTCCTTACTATCTTTAAACAACATTAATTATGTTTTCTTTATTTCTGTAGAGTCTGCGATTTTTTCCTATCTTATCATTTTTTAACTTAGTCTATCCTCCAACTTGGTTTAGAGATTTGCTTTTCCTGGAAAATTGGATTGGTGGAAAATTGATAGAAAAAGCATTGGAGCATTTGATCCCTTTTGTAGAAACCTTTGAGATTTTACATGTTTTTTCTTATCCAAAAATAGGATATTTGATAAAGTTATTTAAATTCACTGCATTTCCATAATCCTAGAAGAAATATTTCCATTTAAAATACTTTAGGTTATTTTATAGGATTTTACATCTCTCTGAAAACTAAAAACTTTGTTTATTTTTTTATTATTATTTCATTTTTACTTTATTTCAACTTTTCTGTCAAAANAATTTTGAGAGCAGAGATGAGTTTTATATATATATAAAAAATTGCAAATGCTAATAACGAGTAAAATCTTCATAAGTCCGATTCCTCTTAAGATATGATACATGATTTACTTCTATCTTCCATCATCTCCATCTTTACCCACCAAAATTTAATAGCATCAATGCCCCTTATATACATGTTACCATGCCATATTTCGTATCGACCCCTCCAGAAATATTAAACGAAATAGACACTAACATATACATATCCATGTATTGTATATATATATTTTTTCTTTTTCTCTATAGGTAAATCGCAAGTAGCCAACATGAATCACATGATGCAAGTGAACAATAAATTGTATTTACAAAGAACTTGATTCAAAAATATCTTTTATGATTTGTTCTTCGATTTCTTTCAAAGTTTTATTCGAATATGCATAGATTTATATATAAATCGCTTTCTACACTCTTACAGACAAACCTTATTTTAAATAAAATTTGGCTATTTATTTAAGTCTTTAATCTGGTTCTGTTTAACAATTTATAACAATTAGAATTAAGAATTTCAATTGGTTTGTCTTATTGATTCACGTACGTATTTTTCAATTTCGAAAACATTTTTAACTTTTTGTTGTCATATTCTTACTATAATACGCAATATTGTGGAATGAGAGTTACACTATATTGGATTTTCTCTGATTTATCTGGAGATTTAGAGGATTTCTGTACATTATTTTTTTGTGTTCTAAATCTTCCAGTTTCTATCATGAAATAAAACAGAAATGGATTTCTTCGATAGAAAATACAACTAAGAAAAAAAATTTCAGATGCAAGTAGCGTTATTCTTCGAAATAAAGATTTGTATTAAAAAATTATACTTTTATTTTAAACAAAATTATAAATTAAAAATATGAATTTATTTTAAGCAATTTTCTGTAGATTTCTTAACTTGTTTTGATCGTAGTTATACCAAATTCGAAGGCCAAATATAGAATGTTATCCTATTAATATGTAAAGTTGATGGCCGTGTCATAATTGGATAAGTACAACCAAATGAACATGATATATTAAATGTGAACATCTTGTTGATTTGAATAAACGGTTTTATTTCAAATCCAATTCTATAAATCTCATTTAGATATTACCGATTTCAATTATCTGAAAATGTATTAGTTATTAGTTTTATTTTTTAAATTATTCATCTCATTTATCTAATACTAAATAGAAATTGGCAAATAGTTAACAAATAATTATAGTTTTCAAAGCTTTTGTTCAAGCGTAGATAAATAAATAATGCTTACTTTTTTCTTTTATTAAAGAATAATGAAATCGCTGAAATTTATTTCAAGCTGTCATATTCTTTTATGGTTAAAATTTGAGTAATGATGAAAGCTAAATCTTTTCATGCAATGTTGACTTTTAATTTAGTAATATCGAAGGAAATTTATCTTCATAAATAATGTCATATTTGGTTTTAGATTGTGTAAGGCCTTGTGTAGACAAACGAGGCCTTAGACGAGTACGAAGTTCCTTTATGTAAGTGTGAATAATATAAAATCAATTAAAATGAATGCGGCATACACTCGATTCAATTTCCCAAAGGATTACACTGCACCAATCTATTAATGGCAAAAGAGTAAGAGGCACGTCTAGAGGGATTGAGATCTGTTGGGAGGATATTTCTGATATATTATCAAAACTGCAAATGTAAGTTCATCGGAAGCATTTTCCCAGCAGATCTCAAACCTCCGGATATAAATGCATTTGTCCAAAGATTGGCATTCTTATGTAAAATATTCGATATCATTACTTCACATACATTGATCTGAGAAAGATATATGAATCTTTTATCTGTAATTTTTCTCTACTCACTTTATGACCAAGTGAATGGGCAATAATATATATAAAACTCGTATCATATTGTACAAGATCTAAGACCATACCACTAGTACTGTATTCTGAGTATTAAAGTAAGATCGAATATCCCTATTTATGTGCGCCCGAGGCTCTTAAAAACAGTGAAATCCTAAGCAAACAGGTACTTAAAATTACCGAATTTAATGAAATTTAATTTTTGCATTTTTTTAAATATTAGTAATAACAGATATCAAGCAACTTTAATATTATAATTCATTTTATAAAAATAATATCAATCAAGATTATTTTCAATCGATAATAAATATATTATTTTTTAAACAAATATTAAAAAATCGAGAAAAGTGGAATAAAATTCATATAGGAAATGCTGAGATAAAGTAGAGAGTTTTATTTTCCACATAGTTTTACTCAATGCGTACAGTCAAAATTAAAAGCGGATATTCTGGAATTTTCAACTTAATGGAGAAATATGTCATGGATATCCACGACTATTATAAACTGTCAAACTGTCTTGCAGTTTTTCAACTATTTGATTCAATTTGGAACCAAAAGCAGATATATAAAATTTTTGGTCAATTCTGCTTAATACGAAAAGATTAAATAAATATTACTGCTTAAGATTGAATCGTTCATTTTTTTATTAATGTATTTTATTTCTGTTTACTCTGGCCATATAAAGTATTCGGTGCTAAAAATTTCCTCAAATTATAATACAATTTATCATTTTTAATTGAGTCAATTTCAATTTGTCATAAATTAATTTATTTTTCAAAAATTGCAAATCTCCCACTGATATCTGTCTGTTTGTTCTTCATTAATCTCGAGAACGGTTTCAAATAGATGAAAGTCAAGATCAGATATGGAAAATTTAGTGGTAGAAGACCCGATTAACTTTACACGAACTTTCGGTTTGGATCGGAAGTAAGGTTATTTTAATTCAAAAATTTTCTCCTGAACGGAGTTAGATAGATGACCGCATTAACAGGAAAAGTATGATGTACCGTACAAGAGCAAGATACTACTAAAATTGAGAGCAACTTGTGACGAAAAATTGCAGCCTGTCATTGTGACGATAATAGCTAATACTTGAGTGAAGAATCTAATGAAGTAGTGGAATAAAAATTTTCATAATAAATAAATCATTTTAATTATTCTGAAAACATTTTAAGCGCACAAGTTTTTATTTCTTAATGCAAAATTTAAAAATGTATTATTCTTTATTTTATGTATTATTTTATATATTATTATTCTGTATTATAAATTATATATAAACATGTGAAAAAAATCTCGCAACGAGATGAGTAACTTTCCGGGCTGTTAAGAGATTTTATTTACAAAATAACTTTTACATTATTAATCATAGTATTGATAAATAAATTGTGTGTGGCTCCATCTGTTATGAGATTGTATCATAAAAAACTTTTTATATTACTAATTATTATAAAATGATAAAACGCTTAATTTTGAGAGCAGAGATGAGTTTTATATATATATAAAAAATTGCAAATGCTAATAACGAGTAAAATCTTCATAAGTCCGATTCCTCTTAAGATATGATACATGATTTACTTCTATCTTCCATCATCTCCATCTTTACCCACCAAAATTTAATAGCATCAATGCCCCTTATATACATGTTACCATGCCATATTTCGTATCGACCCCTCCAGAAATATTAAACGAAATAGACACTAACATATACATATCCATGTATTGTATATATATTTTTTTTCTTTTTCTCTATAGGTAAATCGCAAGTAGCCAACATGAATCACATGATGCAAGTGAACAATAAATTGTATTTACAAAGAACTTGATTCAAAAATATCTTTTATGATTTGTTCTTCGATTTCTTTCAAAGTTTTATTCGAATATGCATAGATTTATATATAAATCGCTTTCTACACTCTTACAGACAAACCTTATTTTAAATAAAATTTGGCTATTTATTTAAGTCTTTAATCTGGTTCTGTTTAACAATTTATAACAATTAGAATTAAGAATTTCAATTGGTTTGTCTTATTGATTCACGTACGTATTTTTCAATTTCGAAAACATTTTTAACTTTTTGTTGTCATATTCTTACTATAATACGCAATATTGTGGAATGAGAGTTACACTATATTGGATTTTCTCTGATTTATCTGGAGATTTAGAGGATTTCTGTACATTATTTTTTTGTGTTCTAAATCTTCCAGTTTCTATCATGAAATAAAACAGAAATGGATTTCTTCGATAGAAAATACAACTAAGAAAAAAAATTTCAGATGCAAGTTGCGTTATTCTTCGAAATAAAGATTTGTATTAAAAAATTATACTTTTATTTTAAACAAAATTATAAATTAAAAATATGAATTCATTTTAAGCAATTTTCTGTAGATTTCTTAACTTGTTTTGATCGTAGTTATACCAAATTCGAAGGCCAAATATAGAATGTTATCCTATTAATATGTAAAGTTGATGGCCGTGTCATAATTGGATAAGTACAACCAAATGAACATGATATATTAAATGTGAACATCTTGTTGATTTGAATAAACGGTTTTATTTCAAATCCAATTCTATAAATCTCATTTAGATATTACCGATTTCAATTATCTGAAAATGTATTAGTTATTAGTTTTATTTTTTAAATTATTCATCTCATTTATCTAATACTAAATAGAAATTGGCAAATAGTTAACAAATAATTATAGTTTTCAAAGCTTTTGTTCAAGCGTAGATAAATAAATAATGCTTACTTTTTTCTTTTATTAAAGAATAATGAAATCGCTGAAATTTATTTCAAGCTGTCATATTCTTTTATGGTTAAAATTTGAGTAATGATGAAAGCTAAATCTTTTCATGCAATGTTGACTTTTAATTTAGTAATATCGAAGGAAATTTATCTTCATAAATAATGTCATATTTGGTTTTAGATTGTGTAAGGCCTTGTGTAGACAAACGAGGCCTTAGACGAGTACGAAGTTCCTTTATGTAAGTGTGAATAATATAAAATCAATTAAAATGAATGCGGCATACACTCGATTCAATTTCCCAAAGGATTACACTGCACCAATCTATTAATGGCAAAAGAGTAAGAGGCACGTCTAGAGGGATTGAGATCTGTTGGGAGGATATTTCTGATATATTATCAAAACTGCAAATGTAAGTTCATCGGAAGCATTTTCCCAGCAGATCTCAAACCTCCGGATATAAATGCATTTGTCCAAAGATTGGCATTCTTATGTAAAATATTCGATATCATTACTTCACATACATTGATCTGAGAAAGATATATGAATCTTTTATCTGTAATTTTTCTCTACTCACTTTATGACCAAGTGAATGGGCAATAATATATATAAAACTCGTATCATATTGTACAAGATCTAAGACCATACCACTAGTACTGTATTCTGAGTATTAAAGTAAGATCGAATATCCCTATTTATGTGCGCCCGAGGCTCTTAAAAACAGTGAAATCCTAAGTAAACAGGTACTTAAAATTACCGAATTTAATGAAATTTAATTTTTGCATTTTTTTAAATATTAGTAATAACAGATATCAAGCAACTTTAATATTATAATTCATTTTATAAAAATAATATCAATCAAGATTATTTTCAATCGAGTTTTTTGAGCGTTATTATATTAACTGATATTTAATTAAGAATATTGCAATTTCTTTTGTTAAAGTAATTAAAAATAAAAAAAAAGTAACGTTAATTT